>NC_045434.1:189774652-189795634 GCF_002776525.5 Piliocolobus tephrosceles | reverse complement strand
CAGCCTCCCAAATAGCTGGGACTACAGGCATGAGCCACCACGTCCAGCTAATTTTTGTATTTTCTAATAGAGACAGGGTTTCACCACGTTGGCCAGGCTGGTCTTGAACTCCTGACCTCAGGTGATCTGCCCGCCTTGGCCTCCTAAAGTGCTGGGATTACAGGCATGAGCCACCATGCCCCGCAACCCTTTTTTATTTTATTTTTTTGAGACAGGGTCTCACTCCATCGCCCAGGCTGGAATTCAGTGGCTCAGTGTCAGCTCACTGCAGCCTCTACGTCCCAGGCTCAAGCAATCCTCCCACCTCAGTTTCCCAAGTAGCTGGGACCACAGGCATACGCTGCCACACCTGGCTAATTTTTTTTTTTTTCTTTTTGAGAAGGAGTCTTGCTCAGTCGCCCAGGCTGGAGTGCAGTGGCGCGATCTCTGCTCACTGTAAGCTCCGCCTCCCGGGTTCACGCCATTCTCCTGCCTAAGCCTCCCGAGTAGCTGGGAGTACAGGCGCCTGCCACCATGCCTGGTTAAATTTTTTTGTATTTTCAGTAGAGATGGGGTTTCACCATGTTAGCCAAGATGGTCTCGATCTCCTGACCTCGTGATCTACCTGCTTTGGCCTCCCAAAGTGCTGGGATTACAGGCGTGAGCCACCACGCTCGGCTTTACCTGGCTAATTTTTTTATTTTTTATATTTTTTGTAGAGATAAGATCTTACTATATTGCCCAGGCTGGTCTGGAACTCCTGGCCTCAAGCAGTCCTCCCACCTGAGCCTCCCAAAGTGCTGGGATTGTAGGGATGTGCCCGGCTTTCTGTTTTGTTTTGTTTTGTTTTTTCTATGTGCATATGTTATCTTTTTCTTTCTCCTCCGAGACTTCTGCTGCCTGGCTCTACTCTGATGTGCCTCCCATCAGCTTCATCTTCACTGCATCTTCCATCTTCCCTGTCACCTCCCTTCATCCATCCAGGACTTGGGTTTCTGTCCTAATGTTGTGCTCATCCATGTGAATGTCCTCTGGGGCCCTTCCTTGCCATCCTCAGTGGCCTTCATCATGACTCTAGCTATTCTCTCCAGAGCCACGCCTGGAACAGCCTTCTCTGAAATCCCAACCTCAAGCATCACCAAGTCCTCCCCAGCAGCATGCCCGTATTCGGACTCCTCGTGTCAGCTCCTTCTGTTTTCTTCCATTCAGTTAACCCTGTCCTGGCCTCTTCACCACCAAGTCTAAACCACAGGGCTGAGCATTTGAAGTCGAGCTCAGTTGTCCCAGTGAGAGATGAGGCCTGTAGGGGGACTTGGACTTAGACCGGAATGGTCTAAAAAAAAAAAAAACTTTTTTTTCTATGAGATGGTGCCACTGCAACATCCACCTCCCGGGTCTAAGCGATTCTCCTGTCTCAGCCTCCCAAGTAGCTGGGATTACAGGTGCCGGCTACCATACCTGGCTAAGTTTTGTATTTTTAATAGAGATGGGGTTTCGCCATGTTGGCCAGGCTGGTCTTGAACTCCTGACCTCAGGTGATCCACCCACTTTGGCCTCCCCCAGTGCTGGGATTACAGGTGTGGGCTGCTGTACCCGGCCCATATAAAAAATTTTTAAAAATCAGTATAGAATCAAGCAAGGAAAATAGATAAAATCAATCCTCTCCCTCCTTCCTCCTCCCAGCTCTGCAAGGACTCTCCATCCGTCATCCTCTCCCTTTCATCTACTTTTGTTCCTCAGCCTATAAACTCACCCAAGTCTCTTGTCCTAAAAAGCACAACCTCCTCTTGACCCTCTTTACATTCCCAGTTACTGCTTTTTCATTCTTTTCCTTTGCCCCTGCAAAGCAAGGAATGAGTTCTCTTTATTTGCTGTCTCCACCTTCCCAACTCCCACTTCCTCTTCAGTTCACAGCAGCGTGGCTTCAGCTTCAGCAAAAGAGTCGTTGCCAGGGTCACCAGTGACTTCTAATTTGGCTAGTTCCGATGGCAACATTTCAGTCCTTAAGTTGTTATTATTAGCCACTCTCCCTGCATCTCTTTCTGGAGCTTCCTTCTGCCTCTCTGGTCGTTCCTTCTCAGTCTCCTTTTGTGGACTTTCTGTCATCAGCTCAGCCTTGGAATTCCTAGTTTTTCTGTGCATCCTTTCTGCTTCCTTTACTTTTCCCATAGGTTGGCTTGTGCCCTCTCACGGCTCTCCTTTTATATGATGAGTCTCAAATCACTATTCCCAGACTAGATTCTCCTCTTAGCATTGGACTCGGATATCCAACTACCTTACCTTTGCACCTGGGTGTCCCATCACCACCTGAAGCTCAGCAGGCACCAACTGATCACTTCATCTTTCCCCCAAAACTATATTTTCCTATCTCAATTGGTGGCGTCGTGATCTACCCAAGCCAAAACCTGGGAGTTGTTCTTTATTCTTCCCTTGCTTTCTACATAAAGTCAATCACCAAGTCCTGTCCATCTATGTCCATAAATATTTATGTAATGAGTGACTTCCTCTTTGTCTCTGCCCTTGTTCATGTAACATCTCTTTGCCTACCAATTATTTTTCCATATTACTGAGTAATCTTCCTTTTTTTTTTTTTTTGAGACGGACTCTTGCTCTGTCACCCAGGCTGGAGTGCAATGGCGTGGTCTCGGCTCACTGCAATCTCCGCCTCCCGGGTTCAAGTGATTCTCCTGCCTCAGCCTCCTGAGTAGCTGGGATTACAGGTGCCCGCCACCACGCCCAACTAATTTTTGTAGTTTTAGTAGAGACGGGATTTCACCATGTTGGCCAGGCTGGTCTCGAACTGCTGACCTCATGATCTGCCCGCCTCAGCCTCCCAAAGTGCTGGGATTACAAGCGTGAGCCACCGTGCCCGGCCACTACTGAGTAATATTTTTTTTTTTTTTTTTTTTTGAGGCGGAGTCTCTCTCTGTCGCCCAGGCTGGAGTGCAGTGGCGCAATCTCAGCTCACTGCAAGCTCCGCCTCCTGGGTTTACGCCATTCTCCTGCCTTAGCCTCCCGAGTAGCTGGGACTACCGGCGCCCTCCACCTCGCCCGGCTACTTTTTTGTATTTTTTAGTAGAGACGGGATTTCACTGTGTTAGCCAGGATAGTCTCGATCTTCTGACCTCGTGATCCGCCCATCTCGGCCTCCCAAAGTGCTGGGATTACAGGCTTGAGCCACCGTGCCCGGCCATGAGTAATATTCTTAAAGTATAAATCAAATCATGATATTTTTCTGCTTAAAACAAGTAACATGAAAGAAATGAAAGGCCAGGCACACTGCCTCATGCCTGAAATCCCAGCACTGTGGAAGGCCAAGGTGAGAGGATCATTTGAGTTCAGGAGTTTGAAACCAGCCAGGGCAACATAGCGAGACCCCATCTCTACCCTCCCTCCCTCGCAAATTAGCTGGGTGTGGTGGCACCTGTCGTCCTAGCTACTTGGGAGGCTGAAGTGGAAGGACCACTTGAGCCCAGGAGTTCACATTGAGAAACAGAGTGAGATCTTGTCTCTTAAAAAAAAGAAAAGAAATTAAAGAAGACCTAAGTAAACAGAAAGACATCCTAAGTTCATAAATTGGAAGACTTAATATCATTAAGATGGCAGTTCTCCCCAAATTGATTTACAGATTCAATGTAATCCCTGTCAAAATCCAAGCTGCTCTGGAGGGAGGTTGAGAGAGGGGTGAGAGTTGAAAAATGACCTATCAGGTACAATGTTCACAATTTGGACACTGGATACAACAGAAGCCTGATCCCCATCAGTATGCAATATACCCACATAACTACAAGCACATGCACCCCCTGAATCGAAAATAAACTAGTTAAAAAAAATAAAAACTGACTTTTTTTGCAGAAATTGGTATACTGATCCTAAATTTATATGGAAATACAGAAGATACAGAATAGCCAAAACAATCCTGAGAAAGAAAATCAAAGTTGAAGAACTCACACTTCCCAATTCTAATTTACAATAAAGTTAAAATAATCAAGACAATGTGGTACTGACATAAGGATGGACATATGGATCAATGGAATAGAGCTGAGAGTCCAAAAAAAAAGAAACCAGAAATAAACGAGGAATAAAAATACACATATAGTCAATTGATCTTTTTCTTTTCTGTTTTTTGGAGACAGGGTTGCTCTGTTGCCCAGGCTAGAGTGCTGTGGCTTGATGATAGGTCACTATAGCCTTGAATTCCTGGGCTCAAGCAATCCTCCTGCCTCAGCCTCCCAAGTGCCTAAGACTATAGGTGCGTACTACTGCACTCAGCTAATTTAAACAATTTTTTTTTTTTTTTTTGTAGAGACAAGGTCTCATTATGTTGCCCAAGCTGGTCTCAAACTCCTGGCTTCAAGTGATCCTCTTTCCTTGGCCTTTCAAAGTGCTGGGATTACAGGTGTGAGCCACCACGCCCGGCCTTGGTTAATTGAGGTTTGACAAGGATGCCAAGATGATTCAAGGGAGAAATAATAGTCTTTCAACAAATGGAACTGGGACAATTGGGTATCCCATGTAAAAGGACCCCTAACTCATATGTACAAAAATTCACTCAAACTGAATCAAAGACCTAAATGTAAGAGCTAAAACTATAAAACTCTTTTAAGAAAACATAGACATGGCCAGGCATGGTGACTCACGCCTGTAATCCCAGCAGTTTGGGAGGCTTAGGCGGGCGGATCACGAGGTCAGGAGATCAAGACCATCTTGGCTAACACAGTGAAACCCCGTCTTTACTAAAAATACAAAAAATTAGCTGGGCGTGGTGGTGGGCGCCTGTAGTCCCAGCTACTTGGGAGGCTGAGGCAGGAGAACGGTGTGAACCCGGGAGGTGGAGCTTGCAGTGAGCCGAGATCACGCCACTGCACTCCAGCCTGGGCAACAGAGTGAGACTCCGTCTCAAAAAAAAAAAAAAAAAAAGAAAACAGAAAACGTAGACATACATCTTTGTGACCTTGGATTAGACAATGATTTCTTACTTATGATACTAAAAGCGCAAACAACCAAAGAAAAATAGGTAATTATGATTTCTTTGAAATTAAAAACCTTTGTGCTTCAAAGGACACTATCAGGAAAGTGAAAAGATAACCCATCAAAAATACTTGCAAGTCATACATCTGGTAGAGGTCTAGTATCCAAAATGCATAAAAAAGTCTTATGATTCAACAAAAAAAGGACAAATAACCCAACTGAAAAAGAGGCAAAGGATTTTAATAAACATTTCTCCACACAAGAAACATAGATGGCTAGTAAGTACAGGAAAAGATGCTGAACATCATTAGTCAATAGGGGAATACAAATAAAAACTACATTAAGATACCACTTCATATCCACTAGCATGGCTATAACCAGAAAGACAGACAATAACAAGTGTTGGTGAAGATGTGGAGAACTTGGAACCCTCATGTACTACTGATGAGAATGTAAAATGGTGCAAGCACTTTGGAAAACCATATGGCAGTTCCTCAAAAAATTAAACATAAATCTGGACAATGTAGTGAGACCCCCATCTTCACAAAAAATTTAAAAATGAGCCAGGCATGGTGATATGCACCTGTGGTCCCAACTACTTGGGAGGCTGAGGTGGAAGGATCACTTGAGCCCAGGAGATCAAGGCTGTAGTAAGCTGTGATCACACCACTGCACTCCAGCCTAGGCGACAGAGTGACCCTGTCTCCAAAAAAAAAAAAAAAAGAAAAGAAAAAGAAAAAACGAACAAACAGAGTTATCATATGACCCAGCAATTTCATTCCTAGGTATATTCTCAAGAGAACTGAAGACATATTCATACAAAAACTTGTATATGAATGTTCGGAGCAGCATTTTTTACAATTGTATCACCACAACCAGACAGGAACCCACACTCTCTGCCTTCTTCCCTGTTACCATAAATGAAGTCCTCTTGCTACTTTTTTTGTTTGTTTGTTTTTGTTTTTTGTTAAGACAGAGTCTCGCTCTGTCGCCCAGGCTGGAGTGCAGTGGCGCGATCTCGGCTCACTGCAAGCTCCGCCTCCCGGGTTCACGCCATTCTCCTGCCTCAGCCTCCCGAGTGGCTGGGACTACAGGCGCCCGCCACCTCGCCCGGCTAGTTTTTTGTATTTTTTTAGTAGAGACGGGGTTTCACCGTGTTAGCCACGATGGTCTCGATCTCCTGACCTCGTGATCCGCCCGTCTCGGCCTTCCAAAGTGCTGGGATTACAGGCTTGAGCCACTGCGCCCGGCCTCTCTTGCCACTTTCTAAGGCTAACTCTCACCTTGTCAAGGGCTTTGCTTCTGCAATTACATGCTTTTTCTCCTGCAACACCAGATAATCTCTCCAATAGAGCATTCTAATCAACACAGAAACATGTTATATATTTACATCTTAACTACACAACATGAAACAAAACCTCCCTTGACTCTACTTGCCCTCCAGCTACTACTCTTTTTCCACCCTTCATTCCTACTTCCTTAAATCTCATCACTCATCAAGTCACTCTCTTTAAGCTCCCAACCTCACCACTCCACTGAAACTGCTATTATCAAGAATGCTAACATCTTTCATGCTGCCAAATCCAGTGGGCACACTAGTCTGTTGTCATCTTAACCTGTCAGCAATGGTCAACCAAAATGACCACTTTCTCCTGCTTAAAACATGCTTCTTTTGGTTCGATGACCCCACACCTGTCAGGTTTCCTCCTACCTTTGTAACCATTCATTCTCAGTCCCTCTAAGTTGATTTCTCCCTCCTGGACCTCTAAGTCCAGTCCTCAGCGGCCCATTCTAAGGTCAAATCTTTGACCTCATTATCATCAATAACTATACTACTTCTAAGACCTTACATTTCAGCACCCTACTCTCCAACATCCATCTTCTATCTTTCCCGACCACTTAACTCTAATATCTTAACAATTCTTCGGCTTCTTGAGATCTCCACTCTTTGATCCTTTATGATGGCACACTTGAGAATTTGGTCAAAGTCCTCTTCTTTTCTCATCTATACCCACTTTCTCAGTGATCTCATCCACACTCTTGGTTTTTATACTATCAATGTGTCAGTGATTCCGATATACAGTCGCCTCTCAGCATCTGTAGGGGATTGGTTCCAGGAACCCTTCAGATGCCAAAATTTTTGGATGTTCAAGTCCCTTGTATGAAATGCCATAGTATTTGCATATAACCTATGCACATCCTTCCATATACTTTAAATCATCTCTAGATTACTTGTAATACTTATTACAACATAATGCTATTTAAATTGTTATACTGTATATTAAAACTGGTATTTTTTTATTGCTGTATTGTTATTTCAAAAAATATTTTTGGGCTGGGTGCAGTGACTCACACCTGTAATCCTAGCACTTTGAGAGGCTGATGTGGACAGATCACTTGAGGTCAGGAGTTTGAGACCAACCTGGCCTACATGGTGAAACCTCATCTCCACTAAAAATACAAAAATTAGTTGGGCCTGGTGGCTTGCACCTGTAATCCCAGCTACTCAAGAGGCTGAGGCAGGAGAATCGCTTGAACCTGGGAGGTGGAGGTTGCATTGAGCTGAGATGGCACCACTGCACTCTAGCCTGGGCCACAGAGCGAGACTCTGTCTTTAAAAATATATGTATGGGCCGGGCGCGGTGGCTCAAGCCTGTAATCCCAGCACTTTGGGAGGCCGAGACGGGCAGATCATGAGGTCAGGAGATCGAGACCATCCTGGCTAACACGGTGAAACCCTGTCTCTACTAAAAAATACAAAAAACTAGCCGGGCGAGGTGACCGGCGCCTGTAGTCCCAGCTACTCCGGAGGCTGAGACAGGAGAAGGGCGGGAACCCGGGAGGCGGAGCTTGCAGTGAGCTGAGATCTGGCCACTGCACTCCAGCCTGGGGGACAGAGCGAGACTCTGTCTCAAAAAAAACCAAAACAAAAAAAATATGTATGTATGTATGTATGGATAGATAGATATCTAGATAGATAGATAGATAGATAGATATAGATTTTTTTTTGTATCCATAGTTGGTTGAATCCACAGATATGGAGGGCCGACTGTATGTATCTCCAGCTCTGACGTCTGTGTTCCAAATGTGTGTACCCAACTGCCTACTTGTCATCTCTACTTGAATGCCTGATGGCCACCTAAACGTAAAACCCCCAAGAAGAGCTCTTAGTTCCATCGCCCTGAATTCATTCTTCGTCCTTTCATTAAGTGGCACTATCATCTATTTAGTTGCTCAAGCCGAAGGCCTAAAGGCCATTAGTGATTCCTCCCTTTTTCTCATTCTTTACATTCTATCCACCTGCAAGTCCTGCTGTTCTAGTTCCAAAATACCTATGAAATCAAACAGCTTCTCTCCATTTCCATCATCACTCCCTTCATCGAGCAGCCTCCTGACTGGTCCCTCTACTTCTACCTCTGCAATTCATTTTCCATGTAGCAGCCAGAGTGATTTTTCAAAAACATTAATCAGGTTATATCAATGCCTCCTTTTATTGGGCTCTGTAAGTGTTCACTAAGGCCCACAATTTCCAGCATGCCCTGGCTCCCACCCACCTCTTTAATATCGTAGCCCTCCAGTTCCCTCTTTTATTACCACACTTCGGCCACGCTGCTGTCTCTCTTTTTCTTTCAACACATCCAAGTGGTTTCCATCTTAGGATTTTTGCCCTTGCATCCCTCTGCCTTCAATACTCTGCCCTCAATCCTCACTGAGGTTTTTGTCTCACACAGACTCAATCAGTGCTGTTCAACAGAACTTTCTGTAATGAGGGAAGTGTCCTTTATCTGCACTGTACAGTATGGTAGCCACCAGCCACATACGGTTATTGAGCACTTGAAATGTTGCTAGTGTGACTCAGAAACTGAATTATTTGATTTAATTTAAATTTAAATAGGCACAAGGGAGAGTGGATATCTTAACGAACAATTGAAGATAAATTGCCCACAAGCCATTCTCTACTAAATTATCCTGTTTTATTTTCTTCAAGGCACATTTCTATGATGAAATAATCTTATTCATTTATTTATTCATTTTCTGCTTCTATCTACAAGAATTTTTGGTTCTCTGAGAGCAGAGGCCTTTGGATCTTGTGTACAGTGCACTACCCAATACTCAGAGCCTGGAACAGTGTCAGGAATGCGGTAGACGCTTGATAAATAAATAAACAATAAATTAGCAGATGAATAAAGCATTACATCAGCAGTTCTCCACATGTGATCTGTAAATTCCTGAAGGTTCCAGGACCTTCAGAGGGTCTGTGAACTCAGTTTTTTTCATAATAATGCTAAGACCTTATTTTGTCTTTTTTTTTTTTTTTTTTAAGAGATGGAGTCTCACTCTGTCGCCCAGCCTGGAGTGCAGTGGCACCATCTCAGCTCACTGCAAGCTCCGCCTCCCGGGTTTACACCATTCTCCTGCCTCAGCCTCCTGAGTAGCTGGGACTACAGGTGCCCGCCACCACGCCTGGCTCATGGCTCATTTTTGTATTTTTAGTAGAGACAGGGTTTCATTGTGTTAGCCAGGATGGTCTCAATCTCCTGACCTCGTGATCCGCCCGCCTCGGCTTCCCAAAGTGCTGGGATTACAGGCGTGAGCCACTGCGCTAGGCTTTTTTTTTTTTTTTTGAGAGAGAGAGTCTGGTTCTGTCGCCCAGGGTGAAGTGCAGTAGAGTGATCTCAGGTTACTACTGCCTCCGCTTCCCCAATTCAAGTGATTATTTATTTATTTATTTATTTTTTGAGATGGAGTCTCACTCTGTCACCAGGTTGGAGTGCAATGGTGCAATCTCGGCTCACTGCAACCTCCGCCTCCCAGGTTCAAGCGATTCTCCTGCCTCAGCTTCCTGAGTAGCTTGGATGACAGGCTCGTGACACCATGCCTGGCTAATTTTTGTATTTTTAGTAGAGACGGGGTTTTACCATGTTGGTCAGGCTAGTCTCGAACTCCTGACCTCATGATCCACCTCCCAAAGTGCTGGGATTACAGGTGTGAGCCACCGCACCTGGCCCCATTTAAGTTTTAATCATGAGACTGAAGCAATTCAGTTGCATCTCAGGCCCTACTTCTGGTTGTCTTGCTATTTCCACTCCATCTGTAGTGATTCCTTCCTCTGAAGTCTTTTTTTTTTTTTTTTTTTTGAGACAGAGTCTTCCTCTGTCACCAGGCTGGAGTGCAGTGGCATGATCTTGGCTCACTGTAACCTCTGCCTCCTGAGTTCAAGCTATTCTCCTGGTTCAGCCTCCCGAGTAACTGGGATTACAGGCACCCATCGCCATGCCCAGCTAATTTTTGTATTTTTAGTAGAGACGGGGTTTCACCATGTTGGCCAGGATGTTCTCAATCTCTTGACCTTGTGATCCGCCCACCTTGGCCTCCCAAAGTGCTGGGATTACAGACGTGAGCCACCGCGCCCAGCCACCTTCCTCTGAAGTCCTGAACCCACAAAGTGATGACAGTTGTCATCAACTTTTCCAAACTCCTGTTAATGTGGATTTTTTTTTTTTTTTTTTTTTTTTTTTTTTTTGAGAAGGAGTTTCACTCTTGTTGCCCAGGCAGGAGTGCAATGGCACGATCTCGGCTCACTGCAACCTCCACCTCCAGGGTTCAAGCAATTTTCCTGCCTCAGCCTCTTGAGTGGCTAGGATTACAGGTGTGCACCACCATACCCAGCTACTTTTTGTATTTTTAGTAGAGATGGGGTTTCTCCATGTTTGTCAGGCTGGTCTTGAACTCCCGACCTCAGGTGATCTGTTCACCTCGGCCTCCAAAGTACTGGGATTACAGGCGTGAGCCACCGTGCCCGGCCAATATGGATATTTTGACTTCCCCCCATGAATGATGAATGTTCTTAGTAGCATCTAGAATGGTGAATCTTTTCCAGAAGATTTTCAATTTACTTTGCCCAGATCCATCAGAGGAATCAACATCTATGGCAGCTATAGCCTTTTGAAATGTATTTGTTAAATAATAAGACTTTCAAGTCTTATTTGATTTTCAAATTTGATTTTCAAATCAAAATTACTCCTTGATCCATGGGCTGTAGAATGGATGTTGTGTTAGCAGGCATGAAAACATTACTCTCCTCGCACCTTTCCATCAGAACTATTGGGAGACCAGGTACATTGTCAATAAGCTGTAATAGTTTGAAATGAATTTTTTTTTTTTCTTTCTGAGCAGGAGGTCTCAACAGGGGGTTAAAATACTCAGTAAACAATGCTGTAAATGGATGTACTGTCACCAGGCTTTGTCATTCCATTTATAGAGCACAGGCAGAGTAGATTTAGCATAATTTTTAAAGATCCTAGGATTTTTGTAATGGTAAATGAGCATTGATTTCAGCTTAAAGTCACCAGCTGCATTAGCCTCCAATAAGATAGTGTGTCCTTTGAAGGTCTGAAGCCAGGCATTGACTTCTCCTTTCCAGCTATGAAAGTCCTATATGACATCTCCTTCCAATAAAAGGCTGTTTTGTCTACACCAAAATCTGTTGTTTAGTGTACTCACATTCATCAATGAGATCTTAGCTAGATCTTCTGGATAACTTGCTGCAGCTTCTATATCAACACTTGCTGCTTCACCTGCACTTCTATGTTATGAAGACGGCTTTTTCCCTTAAACCTCATAAGCCATTCTCTGCTGGCTTCAAACTTTTCTTCTGCAGCTTCCATACCTCTCTCAGGCTTCACAGAATTGAAGAGAGTTAGGGCCTTTCTCTGAATTAGGCATTGGTTTAAGGGAATATTTTGGCTGGTTTGATCTACCCAGTCCACTCAAACTTTCTCCATATTAGCAACAAGCCTGTTTCACTTTCTTATCATTCATGTGTTCATTGGAGTAGCACTTTGAATTTCCTTCAAGAACATTTGCTGTGTATTCACAGTGGGGCTGTTTGGCGCAAGGGGCCTGCCTACCTTTTGGCCTGTCTCAGCTTTCAACATGCCTTCTTCAGTAAGCTTAATCATTGCTAGTTGTGTTTTTCTTTTTTTTGAGACAGAGTCTCCCTCTGTCGCCCAGGCTGGGGTGCAGTGACGCGATCTCGGCCCACTGCAGGCTCTGCCTCCCGGGTTCAGGCCATTCTCCTGCCTCAGCCTCCCGAGTAGCTGGGACCACAGGAGCCCGCCACCACGCCCGGCTAATTTTTTGTATTTTTAGTAGAGACGGGGTTTCACCGTGTTAGCCAGGATGGTCTCAATCCACCCCCCTCAGCCTCCCAAAGTGCTGGGATTACAGGCGTGAGCCACTGCACCCAGCCAATCATTGCTAGTTTTTGATTTAAAGTGAGAGAAGTATGATTCTTCCTTTCACTTGAACACTTAGAGGCCAGTGCAGGGTTATTAATTGACCTAATTTCAATATTACTGTGACTCAGGGAATAGGGGGGCTCAAGGAGAGGAAGAGAGCCAGGGGGACGCTGGTCAGTGAAGCAGTCAGAACACACACGATATGTTTCAATTAAGTTCTCCATCTTATATGTGAGTGGTTCATGGCGCCCCCAAATGGTTACAGTTATGTGCTGTGTAATGATGTTTCAAGGAACAATGGACCACATTGTGGTCCCATGAGATTCTAACACTGTGTTTTTACTGTACCTTTTCTATGTTTAGACAGACAGGCAAATTCTTACCATTGTATTACAACTGTCCACAGTATTCAGAACAGTAACATGATGTACAGGTTTGCAACCTAGGCACAATGGGCCATACCATACAGCCTAGGTGTGTAATAGGCTCTACCACCTAGGTTTGTCTCTATGATGTTGGCACAACAACAAAGTTGCCTAATGATGCATTTCTCAGTATATAAGCCCATTGTGAAGCAACACATAACTGCACGATAGTGACGTCAAAGCTCACTGATCACAGATCACCACCATAAGGGATACAATAATAATGAAAAAATTTGAAATATTGTAAGAATTACCAAAATGTGACACAGAGACATGAAGTGAGCATGTGCTGTTGGAAACATGGCTCGGGTAGATTTGCTTGATGAAGTCGCCACAAACCTTCAGTTTGTAAGAAATGCAATATCCGTGAATAAAAAAATAAAGTGGAATGCAATCAAAGGGCATTAGCCTGTGTGACCGCCTTTCCAATTATCCGCGTGAGACTGAATCTTCCTCATACACTTCAACCAAACACCACATTTCTTTTTTTTTTTTTTTTTTTTTTGAGACGGAGTCTTGCTCTGTCGCCCGAGCTGGAGTGCAGTGGCCAGATCTCAGCTCACTGCAAGCTCCGCCTCCCGGGTTTACGCCATTCTCCTGCCTCAGCCTCCGGAGTAGCTGGGACTACAGGCGCCCGCCACCTCGCCCGGCTAGTTTTTTGTATTTTTAGTAGAGATGGGGTTTCACCGTGTTAGCCAGGATGGTCTCGATCTCCTGACCTCGTGATCCGCCCGTCTCGGCCTCCCAAAGTGCTGGGATTACAGGCTTGAGCCACCGCGCCCGGCCTCAAACACCACATTTCAACAGATCAAATGAAGAAGCAGATATGGAAATGTAGCTGCATTTCATTAACCCAGAATTAAAGAGATTTGCAAAAATGTAAAACAATGCCATTTTTCTCACTAATTATTTTGTTTGGAAATGTAGTTTTTTTTTAAATTTAACAATGTTTTATTTATGTTAACATTAATTTAATGGGTCTTTTTATTTTTAAATAAATATTTTTAAAATTCTTTTTTTTTTTTTTTTTTTTTTTTTGATGGAGTCTCGCTTTGCCACCCAGGCTGGAGTGCAGTGGCCAGATCTCAGCTCACTGCAAGCTCTGCCTCCCGGGTTTACGCCATTCTCGTGCCTCAGCCTCCCAAGTAGCTGGGACTACAGGCGCCCGCCACCTTGCCTGGCTAATTTTTTGTATTTTTTTTTTAGTAGAGACGGGGTTTCACCGTGTTAGCCAGGATCGTCTCGATCTCCTGACCTCATGATCCGCCCGCCTCGGTCTCCCAAAGTGCTGGGATTACAGGCTTGAGCCACCGCGCCCGGCCATAAAAATTCTTTTTTTTTTTTTTTGTTTTTTGTTTGTTTGTTTTAATGAGTGGAGAGTTTAATAGGCAAGAAGAAAGAAGGCAGAAGGAAGCAGCTCCCCTATACAGAGACAGGGAGAGGAGGGCTCCAAAGCCGAGAGAGGGAACCCCTAAAAATTCTTAATTTTAACTTTTTTCTTTTTAAGACAGGGTTTCACTTTGTTGTCCAAGCTGGAATGCAGTGGTGTAATCATGATTTACTGCAGCCTTGACCTCCTGGACTCAAGAGATTCTCCTACCTCAGCCTCCTGAGTAGCTGTGACTACGGGTGTGCACAACCACGCCCAGCTAATTTTTATATTTCTTGTAGGGACAGGGTTTCGTTATGCTGCCCATGCTGGTCTCAAACTCCTGGGCTCAAGTGATCTGCCCACCTCAGCCTCCCAAAGTGTTGGGATTACAGGTGTGAGCCACCATGCCCGGCCAATTTTAATTTATAATATGGCAGATATCAAAAATAAAACCCACATAAACAAAAGCTCTTTTAAGTCTTCAATAGTTTTGTTTTGTTTTGTTTTGAGACGGAGTTTCTCTCTTGTCGCCCTGGCTGGAGTGCAATGGTGTGATCTCAGCTCACTGCAACCTCCGTCTCCCGGGTTAAAGCAATTCTCCTGCCTCAGCCTACTGAGTAGCTGGGCTTACAGGTGCCTGCCATCACGCCCAGCTAATTTTTTGTATTTTTAGTAGAAACAGGGTTTCACCATGTTATCCAGGCTGGTCATGAACTCCTGACCTCAAGTTTTCTCCCCACCTTGGCCTTCCAAAGTGCTGGGATTACAGGCGTGAGCCACTGTGCCTGGCCTTCAGTAATTTTTAACAGCATAATAGGGTCCTGAGATCAAGAAGTTTGGGAGACACTGCTATAGATAAATACTAAAGTTAATCAGCTTAAAATACCTCGGTGCATTGGTGGAGGGAAAACAAGTTAACTACAAATAAGCAACCCCATTTGGAAAACAGTTGAAGGAGAACACTCAGTGGCCCATGGTGTGCATTACATGAAGAACAGCAAGGATTTCCTGCCTCAGTAGAGCAGGGCCAATCTGGCTGCTCTACCTTGGTGGAGGAACTCCCCTACCCATTGTAACCCTGTGGCCACACCTTAGAAGGATTTTGAGGATTTCCTGTGGGTACTCTTTGGGGCCAAGACATTGCCTTAGCAGTTGATCAGTCACAGGCTTCCACTTGCCAGGATTGGGGTTTCTCTGGCAAGACCACTCTATTAAAAGATGTGTAAGCTGGCCGGGCGCGGTGGCTCAAGCCTGTAATCCCAGCACTTTGGGAGGCCGAGACGGGCGGATCACAAGGTCAGGAGATCGAGATCATCCTGGCGAACACGGTGAAACCCTGTCTCTACTAAAAAATACAAAAAACGAGCCAGGTGAAGTGGCGGGCGCCTGTAGTCCCAGCCACTCGGGAGGCTGAGGCAGGAGAATGGCATGAACCCAGGAGACGGAGCTTGCAGTGAGCTGAGATCCGGCCACTGCACTCCAGCCTGGGCGACAGAGTGAGACTCCGTCTCAAAAAAAAAAAAAAAAAAAAAAGATGTGTAAGTTTAGCTGGGCACAGTGGATCACTCCTGTAATCCCAACACTTTAGGAGGCTGAGGCAGGAAGATCGCTTGAGGCCAGGAGTTCAAGATCAGCCTGGACAACGTAGTGAGACCCTGTGTCTACAAAAAGTAAAAAAAATCTGGCGTGGTGGCACACACCTGTAGTCCTAGATACTCAGGAGGTCAAGGCAGGAAGATTGCTTAAAGCTAGAGGTGAAGGCCACAGTGAGCCGTGATTGTACCACTGTACCCAGCCTGGGTGGTAGAGCAAGACCCTGTCTCTGAAAAATTTTTTTAAATAAAAATAATAATAAAATAAAAAGACATGTAAGGTTTCTGACTTCTTTGCATTTGGATAAGACCATGGGCTAATAACTGAGTCAGAAGAATTATAAATTATGGTCCCTGAATCTAGACTTTGATCTTGATTTGCTAGGGAGAGGGAGGACGTCTCTCTTAGCAACGGAAACCTCCCAGTACTCAGATCCCTAAGGCCTCTGTCTTCACCTCTGCCTTGGAGCAATGTGAACACCAGGCATGGGGGTGGGGGCACAGCTGGCCTGCTCTCACTATGTGGAAGGCTCTTTACATAAGGATCATTGTCCTCTTAGTGGGACAGGTCAGAAGGGCTTGGGAGGGGTGTGTTTCCTGCCCCCCTGCCTTTGCTCCCATTCACTTTAACTTTGACTTAAAGAGATGAGCAATTTTTTTTTTTTTTTCGAGACAGAGTCTCCCTCTGTCGCCCAGGCTGGAGTGCAGTGGCATGATCTCGGCTCACTGCAACCTCCACCTCTCAGGCTCAAGCAATTCTCCTGCCTCAGCCTCCCGAGTAGCTGGGATTACAGACAACTGCCATCATGCTCAGCTAATTTTTCTATTTTTAGTAGAGACGGGGTTTCACCGTGTTGGCCAGGCTGGTCTCAAACTCCTGACCTGGTGATCTGCCCGCGTTGGCCTCCAAAAGTGCTGCGATTACAGGCATGAGCCACTGTGCCTGGCCAAGATGAGCATTTTCAATCCTACAAAGCACATGACCATCTGACACTGAATCAGCTTGGATTGTTGGCTATGGGCAGCCTCTCTGAGCAGAGCTGTGGGAGCACAAGCTCAGGGGCCAGGCTGCCTGGGTTCCAGTTCATAGCTCAATTGCCATCTAGCTGTAAGACTCTGGGCAATTATTCTGTGCTTCAGTTCCTCAAATGTAAAATGGGCAATAAAATAGTACCCACTTATTTATGTTATTTTAAAGATTAAATGGCCCGGGTATGGTGGCTTATGCCTGTAATCCCAGCACTTTGGGAGGCCGAGGTGGGAGGATCACTTGAGCTCAGGAGTTTGAGACCAGCCTGGCCAACACAGCGAGACCCTCATCTCATTTTGTTTAAAAAGAAAAGAAAAATAATTAACAAATTAATATCTGTAAAGCTCTTAATATAGTGTCAGGCACATAGTGAATGTCTCATAAATGTTAGCTTTTTTTTTTTTTTTTAGACAGAGTCTTGCTCTGTCGCCAGGCTGCTGGAGTGCAGTGGTGCGATTTTGGCTCACTGCAACCTCGGCCTCCTGGGTTCTAGCGATTCTCCCACCTCAGCCTCCTAAGTAGCTGGGACTACAGGCACGCACCACCACACCCAGCTAATTTTTTGTATTTTTAGTAGAGACGGGGTTTCACCATGTTGGCCAGGATAGTCTTGATCTCCTGACCTCGTGATCCACCCACCTCGCCTCCCAAAGTGCTGGGATTACAGGTGTGAGCCACCACGCCCGGCCAAATGTTAGCTTTTATTATTCATTATTTTCTCTGCAAAATTTGTCTATTTCTGGTCTCTGAATTGAAGATTTGGGAAAATAGCCAGCATTGACATATTTCTATGAAGCCCTCTAAAGTTCTCACCTCTGCTGGGTGCATGATCTGAGTTTCAGGACCCTCTGGCTGTGTAGCTGCATCCCAGGGTACACCTGCCTCCCAGCCTGGGACTGGGAAATCCTCACCATTCTATAACCCACCTCAACTCAGCCGACTCCAAGTGTGAGGGGCAAACACTAGGAATATCCCACTTCCTGTATTAGTCAGAACTTCTTCAGTTACGGATGACAGAATCCTAACTGAAATGGGCTTTGGATAAGGGGAAAGACATTTGTTGGATTACGTTACTGAAAAGTTCAGGGGCTTTAGGCATGGTTAGTTCCTGGCATTAAAATGATGTAATTTAGTGTAATCAAATGATGTTTCTTTCTCTTTCTCTTTCAATTCCTCAGCTCCACCTTCCTCTGTGAGTTGCAATATGAGGTAGTCTCTGTTCTCTGGAAGATCCAGGCTTACATCTTCTCAGCTTAGGAACCCCAGGAGAAAGCAGCCTCTACTCATTCGAAATTCCAGGCAATTCAGGTTTGCTTTGGTTGTGTTCTTTAGCCTTATAACATCTCAGAGTGATGTTACATATGGCCTCAAAGGACTGAAACTACACAGCAAGGAAGGGGAGGAGAAGACTGATATTTATCAGCCATCTGTTTTGGAACAGGCATTTTATATCTTCTCATTCCGAAGACCATCCCTTTTTGAGAAGGAAACTCATTCTTTTGTTTGTTTGAGACAGAGTCTCACTCTGTTGCCCAGGTTGGAGTACAGTGCCTCAATCTCAGCTCACTGCAACCTCCGGGTTCAAGTGATTCTGGTGCCTCAGCCTCCCGAGTAGCCAGGATTACAGGCGTGCACCACAAACCCGGCTAATTTTTGTATTTTTAGTAGAGGCAGGGTTTCACCACGTTGGTCAGCCTGGTCTCGAACTCCTGATGTCCAAGGCCCACCTCAACCTCCCAAAATGCTGGGATTACAGGCATGAGCCACTGTGCCGGCTGCTTCTTCTTTTGATCTAGCTATGTGATTCCCAGAAAAATCAAGGGCCATGTTTGGTGATGTTCTTGAGCTCCTTTAGGTATGCAAGGAAGAGGCAGGCTTGGAGGACTTTCAGTAATGGGGGCTACAATAAGGAGACAGAGGAAGTGAGGTTATTGGGGAAGCCCTCTCAGCAGCATCCAGCAGGTCCCTGGAGAACAGGAACTGGGATAGGCTTGTTCTCTGGCGCCATGCCCTCTGGGCATGTTCCCAGCATTGATGTCTCCCATACCAGACAGTCTCACACAGGCATTGGCCTCCATCACATCCAGCTTGTCCATGGCAGCAAATGGCTCAGGCCCAAATCCTGTGTCCAATCAGCTACAGTGAGTTTGGCAGGACTGGCCTCACTGGATTTACGTGACCTAGATCACAGTGATTTCATGAAGCAAGGTCAGCTCAGGTCCACTTGCCTCAGGAGGAGGCTGAGGGAGCTGTAGGCAATCAGCCTTATGGTTTTTATGTCTTCCTCCTTGTGCCTTCGTTTCCTTCTTTGTCGAATGAAGGCGTTGGACTGGTCGACCTCAAAGGTGCTTTCAATTCTGGCTTTCCAGGAGTATATTATTATTATAGTTTGGCTGCACATCAACTCTAGCAAAATGACATGCCATAGCCTCTCTTTGAGGACACTGTATCACATGGTGCTGTTTATCATCGGGGATCAGTCACAGGAAACAGAAGTCACTCTAATCGAGCAGAAAGGGATTTAATACAGGGAACTAGATGCTTTAAAAAATGGGGCCAGGTGCAGTGGCTCATGCCTGTAATCCCAACACTTTGGGAGGCTGAGGTGGGCAGATCACCTGAGGTCAGAAGTTCAAGACCAGCCTGGCCAACATGGTGAAACCCCATCTCTACAAAAATACAAAAATTATCTGGGCATGATGGTGGGTACCTGTAATCCTAGCTACTCAGGAGGCTGAGGTGGGAGAATCACTTGAGTCTGGGAGGTGGAGTTTGCAGTGAGCTGAGATCACGCCATTGCACTCAAGCCTAGGCGACAGAGCAAGACTCTGTCTAAAAAACAAAACAAAAAAAGGGTTGGGGGCGGCAAGTGAAAAGAATAGTTGGGCTGGGCATGGTGGCTGACAACTGTAATCCCAGCACTTTGGGAGGCTGAGGTGGGCAGATCACTTGAGGTCAGGAGTTCGAGACCAGCCTGGCCAACATGGTGAAACCCTGTCTCTACTAAAAATACAAAAATTAGCCAAGTGTGGTGGTGGGCGCCTATCGTCCAAGCTACTTGGGAGGCTGAGTCAGGAGAATCGCTTGAACCAGGGAGGCAGAGGTTGTAGTGAGCTGAGACTGTACCACTGCACTCCAGCAAGACTCCATTTCAAAAAACAAACAAACAAAAAAGAAACCAACTTGGAAGGACTGGAGGAGTGGGCTCTAGAACGTTTTCAGGAATCAAACTCTGGAAATTGGGCCCCAGAATAGCTACTAACTCTGGCACAATCGGGAAGGTGATGAGTCAGGAAGTGACTACTAGAATTGTTGCACTGAAGAACACACCAGGTAAAAAGACGGACCACAGATGGGAGAAAATATTTGCAAATTATATATTTGTTCAGGGACTTACATCTAGAATATGTAAAGTCTTAAAACTCAACAACAAAGACAAATGACCCAGTTAAAGAGTGAGGAAAGGAGGCCAGGTGTGGTGGCTCACGCCTATAATCCCAGCACTTTGGGAGGCCGAGGTGTGCGGATCACAAGGTCAGGAGATCGATACCATCCTGGCTGACACGGTGAAACCCCGTCTCTACTAAAAATACAACAAATTAGCTGGGCATGGTGGCGGGTGCCACTCGGGTCCCAGCTACTCGGGAGGCTGAGGCAGGAGAATGGCGTCAACCAGGGAGGCGGAGCTTGCAGTGAGCCAAGATCACACCACCGCACTATAGCCCGGGCGACAGAGCGAGACTCCGTCTAAAAAAAAGTGGGGAAAGGATTGAAAGAGACATTTCTTCTAAGAAGACATATAAATGGCCAATGAACACAGGAAAAGATGCCCACCAACATGTCGTAAGGGAAACATGAATCAAAACCACAATGAAATATCACTTTATACCTACTAGGATGGCTACAATAAAACAGGCAAAAACAAATATCCATGCTTACATCTTCTCAGCTTAGGAACCCCAGGAGAAAGCAGGGGTTGGAGGATGTGGAGAAATTGGAACCCTTATATGTTGCTGGTAGGTAAAATGGCGTAGCCGCTGTGGAAAACAGTGTGGCAACTCCTTAAAAAGCTAAGCATAGGCCGGGCACGGTGGCTCAAGCCTGTAATCCCAGCACTTTGGGAGGCCGAGACGGGCGGATCACGAGGTCAGGAGATTGAGACCATCCTGGCTAACACGGTGAAACCCCGTCTCTACTAAAAAATATACAAAAAACTAGCCGGGCGAGGTGGCGGCGCCTGTAGTCCCAGCTACCCGAGAGGCTGAGGCAGGAGAATGGCGTGAACCCTGGAGGCGGAGCTTGCAGTGAGCTGAGATCTGGCCACAGCACTCCAGCCTGGGTGACAGAGCGAGACTCCATCTCAAAAAAAAAA
>NC_045434.1:189740529-189774552 GCF_002776525.5 Piliocolobus tephrosceles | reverse complement strand
AAAAAAAAAAAAAAAAAAAAAAAAAAAGCTAAGCATAGAATTAACACAGGATCCAGCAATCCCATTTCTGGGTATATTCCCAAAAGAATTGAAAACAAGGATTTGAACACCAATATTTATAGCAGCATTATGTACAACCCCCCCCCCAAAAAAAGTGGAAACAACCTAAATGTCCATGAACTAAGGAATAAACAAAATATGGTATATCCATACAATATCCATGCAATATACAATGAAATATTATTGAGGCGGGCACAGTGGCTCTTGCCTATAATCCAAGCACTTTGGGAGGCCGAAGCAGGTGGATCACTTGAGGTCAGGTATTCGAGACCAGACTGGCCAACACGGTGAAACCCCGTGTCTACTAAAAATACAAATATTAGCTGGGCGTGGTGGCATGCACCTGTAGTCCCAGCTACTCAGGAAGCTGAGGCAGGAGAATCACTTGAACCGGGGAGGACGAAGTTGCAGTGAGTAGAGATGGTGCCACTGCACTCCAGCCTGGACAACAGAGCGAGATTCCATCTCAAAAAACAAAAACAAAAACAATACAATGAAATATTATTCGGCCACAAAAGGAAGTACTGATACATGCTACAACATGAACTTTGAAAAACACTTGCTAAGTAGAAACCAGACACAAAAGGCTACACATTGTATGATTCCATTTATACAAAATGTCCAGAATAGGGAGATTTATAGAGACAGAAAGTATTAGGTTAGTGGTTCTGGGGCTGGGGAGAAGGGGTAGTTAGGACTGATTGCCAGTAGGCTTCTTTCTGGAGTAATGGAAGTGTTCTGGAATTAGATAGTGGTGATAGTTGCACAACTTTGTGAATAACTAAAATCTACTAAATTTTACAGTTTAAAATGGTAAATTTTCTGTTTTACAATTTTTTTTTTTTTGAGACAGGGTCTCACTCTGAATAAACAACCAAATCCAGAATCACTGTGTCTAGCACTGGTTCCACAAACAGATAAAACTTTGAGCCCTTTCCTGTAACTTACTCCCTCCCCACAATTGTTTTCTTTTTTTTTTCTTTTTTTCTTTTTTTTAGAGACAAGGTCTTTGTCACCCCAGCCAGAGTGCAGTGGTGTTATTAGAGCTCACTGTAGCCTTGACCTCCCAGGTTCAAGTGATCCTCCTGCCTCAGCCTCCTGAGTAGCTGGGAGTACAGGCACACACCACCCCACCCAGCTAATTAAAAAAAAAAAAATTTAGTAGAGACAAGGTCTTGCTATGTTGCCCAGGCTGATCTCAAGCTCTTGCCCTCAAGTAATGGAACCCCCACCTCAACCTCCCAAAGTGTTGGGATTAAGGGTGTGAATGAACCACCTCGGCTGGCCTGTTATACAAACTTTATCTCAATTTTAAAAACTAGTTTGGTTAAACACACACACACATGCCCCACTGTGCCTGCAATCTAAGGATCAGAAAGTCACCCCTGCTGCTGCCAGCCCTGCTTTTCAGCCTCCACGAAGCTAGTGAATGGACGCTAGAATTCGTAGCTCAACTACTGCTGCTACTGCACCTGCCTCTTGACACCCACAAAACCAGTGATTGGACACTGAGCTGCTGCTGAAGAGTAACCTAAGGTTGTCACAAACCTGCAGCAACAACTGCACAGCTGAGAAATGTCTTTGCTCTCACTTTCTCTTCCCAACTTTTACATAAATGGATGCAGTTGGTCAAGCTTAATTTTTTTAGGTTTAATTAAATTAATTAATTAGGTCAGGTGTCGTGGCTTGCACCTGTAATCCCAGCACTTTGGAAGGCTGAGGCAGGCAGATCACTTGAGCTCAGGAGTTCAAGACCAACCTAGGCAACATGACAAAACCCTGTCTCTACCAAAAAAAAAAAAAAAAAAAAAATTAGCCAGGTGTGGTGACATGTGCCTGTAGTCCCAGTTACTTGGGAGGCTAGGGTGGGAGGATCACTTTGAGTCCATAAGCCAAGTTTGCAACCCTGGCCCTCTGGCCTGGGCAATAGAATGATAAACTATCTCAAAAAATAATGATTTTAAATTTTCATTGTGAATAGACAAATTACAGTTGTATATATTTATGGAGCATAAAGTGATGCTATGATTTTGAATACAATGCAGAATAATTACATCAAGTTGATTAATATATCACCTAAATACTTATCATTTTTGTGCTGAGAACATTTGAAATTTACTCTCAGTGATTTTGCAATGTACAATCATATACTATTGTATTAGGTCATTCTCAAATTGCTATAAAGGAATACCTGAGACTGGATAAGTTATAAAGAAAACAGGTTTAATTGGCTCATGGTTCTGTAGGCTGTGCATACATGGTACCTGACATCTGCTGGGCTTCTGGGGAGGCCTCAGGGAGCTTTTATTCATGGCAGAAGGCAGAGCACTTAATAGCGGTGAAAGCAGGAGCAATAGAGAGGTGGGGGAGGCGCCACACACTTCAACCAACCAGATCTCCAGACTCACTATTGTGAGGACAGCATCAATCCGTGAAAGATCCACCCCCATGATCCAATCACTTCCCACCAGGCTCCATCTCCAGCACTGGGGATTACAATTTAACCTGAGATTTAGGTGGGGACAGATATCCAAACTCTGTCAACTATTATTAACTATATTCACCATGCTATGCAATAGATCTCAAAACAAACAAACAAACAAATGTATTCCTCCTGAGGCCTTGTACCCTTTGACCATCATTTCCCCTATTCCCCTCAGCCCTCAGCCTCTGGTAACCACCATTCTACTTTCTGCTTCTATGGATTCAATTGTTTTAGATTCTACATGCAAGTGATAACGTGTGGTACTTGTCTGTGCCTGGCTTATTTCACTCAGCATCATGTTCTCCAGCTCCCTCCATGTTGTTGCAAATAACAAAATTTCTTTCTTTTTCAAGGTTGAATAGTATTCCATTGTTTATAGATACGTTTTGTTTATTTGTTCATCTGTCGATGGGGTAGACTCCAACTTGTATGCGGAATGTTAGCTGCATGGGAGTCTGGGAAATAGAGTGCTTATCTCTGCAGCCTCTGCAGTATGAGAAAGTGTTTGGAATGGATGCTGAAAGTCAGTTCACCATGTCTACACCAGTCTATCTTTTTGGACTTTTAGGGACCTAAATCTGCTCCTTAAAATAAGAGACCCCAAATCCCATCAGTCACACAACTGATCCACCCTGGGTGATTATCATTCTAGTTCAGTTACAATTCTACCTTAACAGCATATAATCTAAACACTAAATTAACAAGTTACCAACAAGAATACATCTCATTATACTAGGGAAAATATGGGAGGGGAAAATGAGTTAATATCTATAAATTAACACAATAGAGCAAGGAAGAAAATATGAAATGCTAATATAATGCCCATTTCTCAGCTTTTCATGAGTTAGTTGTTTATATTTATATATTTCTTTCTCCACTATCCAGTCCATGATCTTTCTTCCTCAGCCAGTACATGAACTGGATTAAGTTCTTTTTTTTTTTTTTTTTTTGAGACGGACTCCCTCACTTGCCCAGGCTGGACTGCGGTGGCGCGATCTCCGCTCACTGCAAGCTCCACCTCCCGGGTTCACACCATTCTCCTGCCTCAGCCTCCCAAGTAGCTGGGACTACAGGCGCCTGCCACCATGCCCGGCTGATTTTTTGTATTTTTAGTAGAGACAGGGTTTCACCGTGTTAGCCAGGATGGTCTCGATATCCTGATCTCCTGATCCACCCGTCTCGTCCTCCCAAAGTGCTGGGATTACAGGCATGAGCCACCGCGCCCGTCCAGATTAAGTTCTTTTTCTCGTGGGGTGACCCAAATCACAGAGGTAGACATTCTCTTAATTTCCACAGGGATTATCTCCTATCTTTAGAACACATGTTTTTCCAGGGCATTTGGATACCTGCTACTTATTGCTTACGAGGTTCCAGAACATGTAGAAAAATGTTCTGGGAGATGTGAGATGATTAAACTGCCTGCAGATTAGATTGCAACAGAGCTGCAAGGGTAGTATAACCCAGACGCAGGGCACTGTAATGTACTGTTGACCCTGACAAGTGAAAGTAATCTGTTTTTGATGCTTTCTGCTATTTGGGCTAGAGAAAAAAGCATATTCCAGGTCAGTACTCATATTGTTGCCTGACTGCAGGTGCCAGGGGCAGGTGTTGATTTGCTTCATAAAGAGATTATATCTAAAATCACAGCTACAAATCAAGTCCTGCATAGGCCAAACAAGTAAATTAAATGTGGATATGCTAGGAACCATCATTCCTGAAATTTCTGTCTTTGATGCGGGCACTAATATCCATCATTCCCTTAGGGATACACTATCACTTTTGGTTTACGTTTTCGGTGGGAAAGGGCAATTCCAAGGGTTCCCTTTGCTCTTCTTACCACAATAGCTTTCAATCCATGAGTCACTCAATGTGCAGATTCTATCAGTCGCCGAGTGCGTTTACTACAACTGTGCCTGCAGGAACTGGGAATGAGTACGTGAGATTGATGCAGGCCAGAACTCCTTTTAATCACCTGACCCCCATATATTAGTTTGCTAGGGCTCTCATAAACTGTACCATAAAACTGGGTGCCTTAAGTAACGAAATTTATTATTTCACAGTTCAGGAAACTAGAAGTCCTAGATTTTGGCAGAGTTGGTTCCTCCCGTGGGCTGTTGGGGAGGATTTGTTCCTTGCCGCTCCCAGCTTCTGATGGTTTGCTGGCAATCCTTGGTGTCCCTTGGCCTCTACTGTATCACCCCAGTCTCTCCCTTCATCTTCACATGGTGCTTAGCCTACGTGCATGTCTTTGTGTTCAGATTTCCCCTTTTTATATGTACAACAATCAGATTAGGGGGCCACCCTTCTCCAACATGACCTCATCTTAATTATATCTGCAACAACCCCATTTTCCAAGTAAGGGCGCATTTTGAGGTACTAGGGGCTAGGACTTCAGCATATGATTTTTGGTGGAGGGGACACAATTTGACCCATAACACCACGAAAGCCTCTCTTCTAACCAGTGGACCACAAAGGCTTTTTAGGTCTTGGGATTTGTGCTGGCTTAGGGCCAATCTCCAAGTAATCCCTGAAGGCCTGCGTATTTCCATTTCCCTAAGCACACGTTCGTAAATGGCTTGAGATCCCTTTGGGGAAAGCTAGAAGATTGATGGTGTAGTTACGGTGGTGCTGCTGGGTGCTTCCTCCAGGGTATCCTGCACCCCCTTTTTCAAGGGCTTCAGCTCTGAGGAATTGAGTGTATGTAAATCTTCATTTTGGTGACTCAAAACAGGCCTCTATTTGCCAGACCTGAAGCTCTGTTTTGTGTTCTATAAGCCAAATAGAACCTTGGTAGGTAACCCATATTTTCATCACTCCAGCTTTGTTGCCTTGGTACTAGCCCTTGGCCCCTGGCACTGCAGGATTCCATCATCCCTACTGATACCAGGGATTCCTTTACAATGGTAACATCTCTTAGCTTCATTTCCAGCCTAGGGAAGGTACACACTACACACTTTTCAAGATAAGGTGTTTCTCTTATTTAATGTAGTTTTCAATTCCTTGCTGAAAGGAATAACCTCTTGGCAATGCTGAAGGGCAAAATTAGGAGGTAAGCATATCACACCTATGATAAATCTACACATCAATGTTTTCAGCATCATATTTTGAAATTAATTTATTTGAGAGAATCTTGCTCTGTCACCCAGGTTGGAGTGTAGTGGTGCGATCTCGGCTCACTGCAACCTCTGCCTCCCGGGTTCAAGAGATTCTCATGCCTCAGCCTTCCAAGTAGCTGGGACTACAGATGCGCACCACCATGCCCGGCTAGTTTTGTATTTTGTAGTTTTGTATTATAGAGATAGGACTTCACCATATTGGCCAGGCTGGTCTGGAACTCCTGGCCTCAAGTGATCCACCCACCTCAGCCTCCCAACGTTCTGGGATTACAGGCACGAGCCACCATGCCCAGCTGATTCTCTTTTTTGAGATGGGGTCTAGCTCTGTTGCCCAGGCTGGAGTGCAGTGGCACGATCATAGTTCATTGCAGCCTCAAATCCCTGAGTTCAAGGATCTTCCCACTTCAGCCTCCTGAGTAGCTGGAACTATGCAGGCACACACTACCATACCCAGCTAATTGTTAAACTTTTTGTAGAGATGGGGTCTCGCTATATTGCCCAGGCTAGTTTCAAACTCCTGGCCTCAAACAGTCCTCCCCCCTCAGCCTCCCAGAGTGCTGGGATTACAAGCATGAGCCACAATGCCTGGCCTTGATTCTTCTTCTAATGCTACACTAAGGAATTTTTGCCATCTCTGTATAGGCCACTTTTAAGTCCAGGTTTCATCCAACAACCTGTTAAGAGCCATTCTTGGCTGGTCGCAGTGGCTCACGCCTGTAATCCCAGCACCTTGGGAGGCCGAGGTGGGCAGATCACCTGAGGCCAGGAGTTCAAGACCAGCCTGGCCAACACGGTAAAACCCTGCCTCTAGGAAAAATACAAAAAGTAGTCGGGTGTGCTGGCATGTGCCTGTAATTCCAGCTACTAGGGAGGCTGAGGTGGGAGGATTGATTGAACTTGGGAGGCAGAGGTTGCAGTGAGCCGAGATTACGCCTCTGCACTCCAGCCTGGGTGACAGAGCAAGACTGTCTCCAAAAAAAAAAAAAAAAAAAAAAAAAAAAAATTCTTAGCTGCTAAAGCCAATATGCTGAGTCCAGAACCTCTAGTATCCCCATATTGATAAATTCAACTCAAGTGAAAATAAATGTATATTCCTATCTTCCTGGAATACACTCTTTGGAATACACTCTACACATTTTCCCCTTGTTTCTGCTGATACAAATTAGCAAAGTCTTACAACTCTTCTGTAAGTCTTCTCTCAGATCAGACTTTGGGTTTGCCTTCCAGAAGCATACTGGGATCTGACTCTAGTTGGAGCTGGTAGCAAGGAGGGCTAGGGGGTGGGACATGAGAAGTATTAGTACTCCCTTTTAGGACAACTACCCCAAGATCTTCAAGCAGCAGAACCAGCCATATGTATGAGGGGAAGAAGGGCTGCTTCTGCTGCTTAAGAGAAGTGGAATCCGTGAGTTGACAGCACTAGAATTTATCCAAATCCACTCAAGGGTCCCCATTGCTCATTTCAGGACCCCACTTTCACATAAGAGGCCTGGTAAAGCTACGAATTCAACTTATGTTGTATGTAATTCAGTGATCCAGAATCTCCCTTTGATTTTGATGTACATGAGCCTTGCGGCTACAAAAGATAAAATTCTTTTGGGTCTCTCCCATAGTATGCCTAGAGCTAAAAATGTCAAACTTTTGAGCTTTTCATCTTTTTCCTTCAACCCCTCTAGTGTAGTCACCATCATTTGTCCCCATTTCTTACATGATGATCTATTATGGCAGCCCTTTGAGGTGCCAATGTCTTTTCTTCAAAAGACATTTCATTTCAGGTGACCACAGGTGTAAGCAATTTGCCTACCAGTTTATCATTTTCCAGTGGCGACTAGATCTACATTTCCTTCAAATGCAGCTTAGTCATAACTATTCTAAGAGGCCCATCTTTGAGGTCCTGTTGCTAGTGACCACTTTTGGAACCAAATATTATATTAGCCAGGATTCAGTAACTGCAGAAAACAATACCCCTTTACCAATTTTAAGTACAAAAGGATTCAATACAGGTCAATTAGGTGCTTACAAAAGCGTTGGAAAGCCTGGGGAACATGGCCATAGGCTGGGCCTCCAGGAGATTCCCAGACCCGGAATTAGCCTTCCATGTGAGCTGCTACCTCTGCCACCAAAGGGGAGATGAGGAATTAGGAGGCCACTACAGGTTGACTACAAGAAAACATCACAAACTGCTATCTATGGATCCAGACACCCTTCAACACCCACAAAGCTACTGATGGATATTAGAATGCAGTTAAAGAGAAACCTACATCTTGCAGGAGCAATAGCCAAAGTAGCTAAAGATAACCCCTGAATCACTCCTTCTTCCACATCTTGTTTGTGCATCTAATTGGCAAAACTCAACCTTAGGTTACCTTCAGAACCTTGGTTTCAAGGAAATCTAAGACATGAAGGTTTTAGTTTTCCAGCCTCTGCAGCATAAGAAGGTACCTTAGGTGAAAATCAATGAGTATTCATTTACCATATCCACAAGCTTCTTCACATTGGCCTGTCCAAGTAGTACTAGTGATCAGACATGCCCCTCCCAGTTTCAGCCCGTTTGACAGCTGGCTGCAAGCCCTGCATCTGTCTGGCGTTGAAGACTACCTCTTCCTGGCCCAGAGAAATCTAAAATTTCCTTGTCTTCAGAGTTGTTTGGCTAATCTACACAATCTTGCCCCAGCTACACCTTTGACCTAATCCACTCCTCTCCCCATCTTGGTCCGCTTTGTTCCAGCCATATAGGCCTCTATACTGTGCTTTTTTGGAAACACACTAAGGATGCTCTAACAAAGAGCCTTTGTACTTTATTCCTCATGTCTGGTATGTGCTTCCCCTAGATATTCACATAGTTATATCTTCCTTGCCCCATTAAAGGCTCTAATAATATGAAACCTTATCAAGGAGGCCCAACCTGGTCATGTCAAGTAGCACTATCTACCACTCTGTCTTCCGTTTTTCTTCAGAGTACTTATCCTCAATCCAGATTATATATCTGATTGCTTTCCCCCACTAGAGTCTAAGTTCCATGGGGACAGGAACTTGGAATTTTAGTCATTGCTACATCTTATACCTGAAATGCGGTAGGTATTTCAGAATGAATGAAGGCTGTATGAAGAGGAAATCAAACTTTCCCCATTTTCTAAGCTACTGTAACTTTTCTAATGCATTACTTGTGTTTGCCTCTAGGTGGTGATGATGGGCCTTTTCATCTGCTAATGTGTTGCTAAGGATTAGAATGAATTTAAATGTTTCATAGCCTCTGGCCTAGAGGTCTAGGCTTCCTTTCTTATTTGATATCTAAAATCTCCTTTAACTCATTTCTTCTTATTCCTGCAGGAGGAAAAAACATGGGCCTTTACCAAAACATTTTCAGTATACCATCTCAGTCTTCACAACCCCATAACTAGGATCATCATCTCCATTTTGGCTAATTGAAAATAGACTGAGAGTAAACTGCCCAAATCTCACAGCCGTAGTAAGTGGAACCCAGATAAGAAATACAGGTTTGGCCATAAACTACTGCCCCTCCAACAGACTTCTTTGATTTATCAAAGAAGTGAATTGTTCTCTTGAGGCTTCAAGAGAATTCCAAGTTTTGAGTTGATAATTCGTTTCAGAGATCTCCAGGCTGTCTGCCTCTTTTTCCAACAAGTTCTCTTTTTCACACAAGTACACGCCCCCTTCAGGGAACATTCTTCCAGAAATCCAAAGTCCACTAACAGCATTTCCTGTCCTAGGTGCAGGGAAACGTGTGAAGTCTGGCTGCAGTGCCCAAGAGATAAGAATCTTCCAAGCTGGCTGTTGTCCAGACTTGCCCTCCTCATTGTAGTAAAACACTGGCCAGGAAGACAAAAGTGCATCTGTGAAAGGAAACAGAAAGCCATCTGGTCCTCAGGGAAAGGAGGATTTCAGTTTTTCCTCTGGGCCCAGGGCTAAGGTGATAGAGGTCTGACACTGGAAGCTCTTTAAATGCAATCTGAGGGCTGGGTGAGGTGGCTCATGCCTGTAATCCCAGCACTTTAGGAGGCCGAGGGCGGGGGAATCACTTGAGGTCAGGAGTTCCAGACCAGCCTGGCCAAAATGGCAAAACACCGTATCTACTAAAAATACAAAAATTAGCCGGGCGTGGTGGCATGCACTGGTAATCCCAGCTACTCAGGAGTCTGAGACTTGAGAATCACTTGAACCCAGGAGGCAGAGGTTGTGTGTGACAAAATCATGCCACTGCACTCCACCCTGGGGGACAGGGCCAGACTCCATCTCTAAATACATAAATAAGATCTAAAAGTTGGGGAAGTTAGGGGCATGAAACAGATTCATATAGTCAAAGTAAGTCACTGCAAGGTTTAGAATCTGACATCAGGTTTCATGAGTCTTCTAATTTTCTTGCTATAGTGTATATATAAGGATATTATTTTATTTTTTCAGACGGAGTCTCACTCTGTCGCCCAGACTGGAGTGCAATGGCGCGATCTTGGCTCACTGCAACCTCCGACTCCTGAGTTTATGTGATTCTCCTGCCTCAGCCTCCTGAGTAGCTGGACTATAGGCACCTGCCACCATATTTTTGTATTTTTAGTAGAGGACAGGGTTTCACCATGTTGGCCAGGATGGTCTTGATCTCCTGACCTTGTGATTCACCCGCCTCAGCCTCCCAAAGTGCTGGGATTGCCCACATGAGCCACTGCCCCTGGCTCATTATTTTTTTATTTTATTTTATTTTTGAGATAGAGTCTCCCTCTGCCGCCCAGGCTGCAGTGCAGTAGGTGATCTCAGCTCACTGCAACCAGCACCTCCCAGGTTCAAGCGATTTTCCTGCCTCAGCCTCGAGTGGCTGGAGTTAGACACATGCCACCAGGCCTGGCTAACTTTTGTATTTTTAGTAGAAATGGGGGTTTCACCATGTTGACCAGGCTGGTCTCGAACTCCTGACCTCAGGTAATCTGCCTGCCTCGGCCTCCCACAGTGCTGGGATTACAGCCGTGAGCCACTGTGCCTGGCCAGGACATTATTTTACACAGAGCCAAAACTCCTCGTAGTACAAACTTAGCTCAATTTTGACAACTTTGTAAGATGACATAAATACGTTTAGAGATTTTGAGGGCATATCCCCTCCTTTCATTACAAATCTCACATTCCTTAATCCCTTTTATTTAAACTAGATTAGAAAACCTGAGAAAGTTTTTTAGAACATGGAGTGGTATACCTGAGAGCACAGCAAACATATATGTCACTGCTTTGTGATTATATGCATCAGTATATTTCTTCCTCCAGTAACAGAATATTCTGTTCTCCAACTTGTAACCATGCAACATTCACTGAGAACTCTTTTTTTATGAGACAGGGTCTCCGTCACCCAGTCTGGAGTTGCAGGGATCTCAGCTCCCTGCAACCTCTGCTTCCCCAGGCTCAAGCGATTCTCCTGCCACAGCCTCCTGAGTAGCTGGGATTACAGGCATGCACAACTACTACCTGGCTAATTTTTGTACTTTTAGCAGAGGCGTAGTTTCACCATGTTGGCCAGGCAGGTCTCAAACACCTGACCTCAAATGATCCACCTGCTTTGGCCTCCCAGAGTGCTGGGATTACAGGCGTGAGCTACCGTGCCTAGCCACTGAGAATTCTCTTAAGAGCTACCTGGGACTGCCACTCCTTCCCTCCTCTGAAGTATATGACTAATAGTGACTATAATGAAGAAAAGGGTAAAGCTTTAAGAGTAAATTGCACAGTTGCCTCTAGAGGGCAAGCAAGGTTAGTTTTAATCTACTGCTTCCCTATTCAGCTGACTCAGCTAATAATTCTTCAGTCTGACTACAAAGTCCAAAACAAGCCTAGCTTTGCTTCCTGTCATGCCAGGAGTCAGGTTTATAGATGACTACTGTGGTTGGATTTGAATACAATCCTTCTTCCCTGGGATTAGAAAAATTCAGGTCTAGAGACTGTCAAAGATGGTGCTCTGTTTCAATCAAACACTTGGCTCTGTGGGACTATCCAAGCCAAGGAAAATGAGTTAAGTTGAATTATGACAGAAATCTTTATTAAAATGTGTCTTTCAGTAATATGTTTAGCATTCAATATACACACATACATATGTACACTCTTTGACACACCTCACCGATTGCTGCCATCAGTTTAACCAATAAATTAAAACTAAAAAGAGGGAGGGGAGGGGAGGGGGACTAATGGCAAACTTTTCATGTTTTATCTGGTAAGAAATTGTGAATTTCTCAGAATTTCCCTGGGTGAAAACCTGTGACCAGAGAATCTCTGAAATAAAATACATAAATCCCTACCCCTTGAAAAAAAAAAAAAAAAACCCAAAAAATCCGGAGAGAATAGTGTGCTTCTCAGAAGGAGCCTACATTCCACTTCCTTCTCCGGCTTCCCCACCTTCTGGCTTCAAGACAGCTTGTCCCCCGGCTGGGGCAGAGAGGTTCATATGGGCACTTGGGCTCGGTGCACCTTGGGCTCTGGGGGTCGAGGGGCAGGCTGCAGTATGGGAGCGGGGGGAGCCACACTCATCTGAGGTGATGTCTGGCACATCGTCTGACTGTGTATCAGAGCTCTCTAGGTCACTGCGGATGCTTTCAGGCTGGGCCAGGCTGATGTCCCAAGGTTTGCTGGCCAGGCAGTCTTTCTGTTCACAGCTTTGGTGTCTGCAGGGGGGATCCTCTTCACCGCCTCCGCCACCACTACCTTCTTCTTCATTCTCTGCCATCTGAGCATGAACATGGAGCGAGTCCTCCGTGCTGCTTCCACTCACCAGCTGATAGTGGCTTGGTTTGGCTTCAATGTCCACTTGGATTTCCATATTGTTGCATTCTCTGTGGAGACAAAATCCAGTTTGCTGAGTCATGCATGGGTCATGGTAAACCTGTTGGTAAAAGCAGTTTGTGGGTTCAGGATTAGGAATTTCAAAAAGATAGGTAAACAGTGAGCTAGAGCTCACTTTTAACAAAAATAACATTTTAATCTAACACTCAAATGAGATGGAGGCTGGATGCGGTGGCTCATGACTACAACCCCAGTGCTTTGGGAGGTCGAGGTGGGAGGATCACCTGAGTCCAGGGGTTTGAGACCAGCTGGGGCAACAAAGTCAGACCCCGTTTCTAAAATAAAAAAAAATTAACTGGGCATGGAGGCACATCCTGTAATCCCAGCTACTTGGGAGGCTGAGTGAGAAGATCACTTGAGTCCAGGAGTTCAAGGCTGCAGCGAGCTATGATTGTGCCACTGCACTCCAGCCTGGTTGACAGAGCAAGACCCTGTCTCTAAAAAAATAAAAATAAAAATAAATTACATGGAGAAGAGTAATTATGTCCTTTTTGCTGATTTAACTATACATGCACACGTGTGCTCAGATGCACACACACATATATCTCAGCCAATCTCTTTTAACATATAGAAAGAGCTGCCAAAATTCAACTAAGGGTCAGAGCCCCACGCTAGCTTACTCAAAATAGAAAAGTAAAAGTTTTTTACTACCATGCCACAAGTAGAAGAAGCCAGAATACCTACCAGTGAGAGTACCACAATCACACCATCCCAGATACACTAGTTTCTCAAAATGAAAGAGAAAGAAGCTATGGGAACCCTATCAAGCAAAGGGCAAGCAGAAACCCTAGACTCAAAGAGATTAATGAACCCCAATCTAGCTCTTCAAGTTCCATGTAATTATACACTGTTGCAATAGCCAAAAAAGACAAAAAAAAAAAGAATGAAAAAATATAAAAGGAAGAAAGAAAGCTCTAAAAATCAAGTACTAACAAGAAGAATCAAGAGATGCCAAACACTCTAGTACCAAGAACTTGCTCAAATGAATTCACAGGTTACACTATATATCCCACGAAATGGTACACAGAACTCTAACATGAGGCATTGAACTTCTGAAGACCTAGTACCCAACCAAAAAATGCAACCTCTCCTGGACATCTGACTGTTCACATACCTGTCCTGTGGGTTGTAGGAACTGATTATGGAACCGGCCATAGCACGAGTGCTTGCGTTGTCACTAATTGCACCAAGACTGGCTGTGTCTTTGGGGAAAATTTCCTTTTGGACATCGGCTTGAACTTCTAACCTGTGTAAAGAGGGGACGTTCAAGTTAATATGAGACCTGAGTATTCCAAGACAGTCTGCTTCCTGGCACACGTCTCTTCCATTACTCTCTTGCAAACTATGGTTGTCTGATCTCCAATTGTCAAACAGCGCAAATAGATGCCCATACATTTTTTCTCTTAAATATCTATTGAAATCGTCCCCTCCTTTCTATCCCCACAGCTACTGCTTAACTTCAGGTTTTCATCATTTCCTGCCTGGATGACTACAATTGGGCTCCCTCTTCAGTAGCCCTTAAGTCCAAGTCAAACAACCTCTAGAACAGTGCCAGTGTGAATAAAGAACCAATCACTCTAACAATTCTCTAACTCTTGGCTCCCTACTGCCAACAGGCATTTAAGATCTTCCTGATCTGCCAAGAAGCTCTCTGTCCAGTTCTATTACTCCCCATAGATCCGAAATCATAGTCACTCTGAATTTTTTCTTTCTTTAAATACCTATACATTTTATACTTCCGTGACTTTGCACATGCTATTCCGTCTCTCTAGACATTTCCTTTCTCTACCAGACAAACTTATACTCAGTCCTTAACAACAAAGGAAACATCACTTCCCCTCATTATCCCAGCAAACCATTCACTTCTTGCTAAGTACTCCCATAGCACCTGCCTACTTATTATTATTATTTTTTTTTTAGAGGGAGTCTCACTCTGTCACCCAGGCTGGAGTGCAGTGGCACGACCTCGGCTCACTGCAACCTCTGCCTCCCAGGTTCAACCGATTCTCCTGCCTCAGCCTCCCAAGTAGCTGGGATTACAGGTTCCCACCACCACACCCAGCTAATTTTTGTATTTTTAGTAGAGATGGGGTTTTACCATGTTGGCCGGGCTGGTCTTGAACTCCTAACCTCAGGTGATCGCCCACCTAAAAAAGGTGCTGGGATTACAGGCATGCGCAGGCCCTGCCTACTCATTATTATGCATCTCTCACTCCTCTGTTAACTCCACAAAAGGAGAAACCACAACTCATTCATACTTTACCTTTCCTGCCTTGCACATAATAGCAAATCAAACATTTAACAATCAAATTACCTCCAGGGAATGAGACTGAAGGACATATAGGAGCCAACCTCTTCCCTCCTCTTAGAGCAGCAAACTTTCCCAGTAGTATCTCAGAGCCCATAACTATTTCCTTTCTTGGCTCCAACACCACTTTGTTACACACTTAAGTATTTCCTCATAATGGGTTTCACAGTCAAACCCATCTGACTCATTCATTTCCTATAAAATAAAGGCTTTCACAGAACTAGAACAGCTGGACTGGCTAAGCTGCAGTTTCAGCAAGTCACTCTCCAATTATGTCTGTCTGCTTATTTACAGGGGTGTTGGTTTTAAGAAAGCACAGCAGTGAATACGCCAGCATGTGGGGACGGGATCCCCTGACAAGAGACAACCAGAGTCATGAGATGCACAGACGGGTCAGTAGCAGCCTGCAGCTGCACATTCAAGCAGCTTCCATCCTACTGCCTGAGCCTTTGCTCTGCTGCTCCAGCCTCAGGTGCCCTTCAAAAATGTGCCAAGGCCCAGGGAAATGAGGGAATGCATGGAAAGTGCATAGTGTCAGAGACCTGGGGTCTAGTTTCAGGTCTGCCACAGAATCACTCTGAGTTGGAAGAGTCTTTCAGAAAGGCCTCCTACTTACATGGTACTCAGATGCTGGTTCATGCAACGGCTGTGCTAGAATTACCTGGGGAGCTTTTTCAAAACACAGATCACCCCCTAGGTGCCACTCCAGGAAATTCTAAGTTATTAATTCTGGGATGGGGCCCTGAAGTCTATTTTTAAGAGGCTCCCAGGTGACTGACAGGCACTCAGGTGTGAGATCCAGTCCACCTGCCATCTGTTGCTTGAATCCTTCTTATAGCCAAATGGCCATCTGGTCTCACTGTAAACATTTCCAGGGATAGGCAGCTCAGTATCTACTAAAGTAGCCTTTTTCCTCTTTGGGCTTTCATGTTGCTTTTCCCTATATTCACTATACTGAACAAAAATTAGTTTCCCTTTAGCTTCTGCCAAGTCATAAATATACATGACTATTATCTACCTTTGGTATGAGGCATAGAAGTCTAATCCTTTTCACAGTTGAAGGTCCTTCAGATAGCTGAAGGCAACCATCTTCCTCTTCCTATCCTGCTTTGTTCTACCTTTACCCCCACCAGGCCTTTCTTCTCCATTGCATTCAACTAACTGCTTCTCAGGCAACATGTTATGCTCCTCTGAAAATATATACTCAGGTCTGCCTAACTAGTGAAATAACCAAGCAAGTCACAATCTTTTTAGTTAAAAAGCTTTACATATTTTCAACACAAGTACATAGAATTGATTTCCCTTATCTAGCAAATGGAAACAGAAAGGTAATAAGGATTGCAATATCAATAAACCAGCTGGGGGCAATGGTTCATGCCTATAATCCTAGCACTTTGGGAAGCTGAGTTGGGAGGATGGCTTGAGGCCAGGAGTTCAAAACCAGCCTGGGCAACCGAGCAAGACCCCATCTCCACAAAAAATTTAAAACGTTAGCTGGGTGTGGTGTGTGCACTTGTAGTCCTAGCTACTCAGGAGGCTGAGGTGGTAGGATTGTTTGAGTCCAGGAGGTTGAGGCTGCAGTGAGCCATGATTGTGCCACTGCACTCCAGCCTGGATTACAGAAAAAAAAGACAAAAAAATACCCCCCAAGCCCACTATCAATAAACCACGATGGGCTGGGCACACTTGTAATCCCAGTACTTTGGGAGGCTGAGGCAGGTGGATCACAAGGTCAGGAGCTTGAGACCAGCCTGGCCAACATGGTGAAACCCTGTCTCTACTAAAAATACAAAAATTAGCTGGGCATGGTGATGCATGCCTGTAGTCCCAGCCTCTCGGGAAGCTGAGGCAGGACAATCACTTGAACCCAGGAGGTGGAGGCTGCAGTGAGCCAAGATCACGCCACTGCACTCCAGCGACAGAGCAAGACTCCGTCTCAAAATATAAAATAAAATAAATAAGCCATAATACAGCATAAATGCTACTGAAAGTCAATGACAAGCCCAATGGAGACCACAGCTTTAGGATTCTATAAAAATGCCTACTCTCCCCTCCTGAAGCAGTCAGCCTCAGGCAGTCAAGGGAGAATCCAAAGTCAGGATTATTCTTTATATAGAGGCAGCTATGATGCAATGGAAAGAACACTGAACTTTGCATAACTGACGTAACCTTTTTTTCTAAGCTTGTTTCCTATTTGCAAAAGTAAAACAAAAAGGCTGAGTGTGGTGGCTCACGCCTGTAATTCCAGTGCTTTGGGAGGCAGAGGCTGGTGGATTACAAGGTCAGGAGTTCAAGACCAGCCTGGCCAAGATAGTGAAACCCCGTCTCTACTAAAAATACAAAAAATTAGCTGGGCATGGTGGCGGGCGCCTGTAATCCCAGCTGCTCAGGAGGCTGAGGCAGAAGAATCGCTTGAACCCAGGAGGCGGAGGTTGAGGTGAGCTGAGATGGCGCCATGGCACTCCAGCCTAGGCGACAGGGCGAGACTCTGTCTTAAAAAAAAAAAAAAGTAAAAACAAAACAAAAACCATCGACAATGAAATCAAAATAAGATGACATATGGCACAAGCCTGGCACAGAGAAATGGCTCAATGCGTTACTTCTTATAATTCTAACCATTTCTGTCAGAAATTATCTATTTGTTTACCTGCTGTATTTTCCCTTGCCACTGGAGAGAATGCCGCCACTTAGCGTGCCCCCTGAGAGGGCTGCAAAGCTGGCTGTTTCGCTGTAAGGACCTTGCATAACACTGAGTCCATCTGTAGGGCTTCCACTAGTGCTCAATACACTAGTCAGGCCTTCAATGCTGCTTTCCCCAATGCTGGGATTCTTGAGGGCTCGCCAGGCATCTGCCACTGGGGATAGAACCAGACATCTCAAATCAAGACAGCAGAGCATACAAACAGTGGGCATTTTCCTGCAATGACTTTTCAGAGTACTAATGTATTCACTTAATCAACAGGTATTGTGTGCAGTTGCCACATATCGAGTGTTCTAACATATGTTCATATTTAATCCTCCAAGTAACTAGGCATTAGTAGCCTCAATTTTAGATGAGAAAACTAAAATTTAAAACTAAATGACTTGTCCAAGGCCACGGCAGTTACACAAAACCATAACTCTGATTGCAAGTCCGCTATTCTTTCCACTACACTGTTGCTTCCATGTAACCAAATGTGAAGATTTAAAAAATATGTTTGGGTCATGTGCTGATTTTAATAGGAAGCTTCCAGTAGAAAGCTAGAAGAACCTTTGGGGATCTCTGTGCCCTACGTTAGTTACTACGGTAAGCAGAAACCACATTAAAGTAAAAGTCAGAAGACTTGCTCTAGTCTCAGCTCTGTGAAGCTCTTAACAGATAGTGAGACAAAAGCTTAAAGAAATTCCCATTTAGGCCAGGTGTGGTGGCTCACGCCTGTAATCCAGCACTTCTGGAGGCCAATGTGGGCGGATCATGGGGTCAGGAGATTGAGACTATCCTGGCTTAACATGGTGAAACCCCAAACCCCGTCTCTACTAAAAAAAAAAATTGGCCAGGCGTGGTGGCACGTGCCTATAGTCCCAGCGACTTGGGAGGCTGGGGCAGAAGAATCGCTTGAACCTGGGAGGCGGAGGTTGCAGTGAACAGAGATCGTGTCACCGTACTCCAGCCTGGGTGACAGAGACTCTGTCTCAAAAAAAAAAAAAAGAAATTTCCATTTAAATGGGGATAATAGCCCCACCCTCCCTAGTCAGAGAGCTGTTTGTTGTAAAAAGCAAGTGAGATAATTGTGTAAAATACTCTGAAAATTATCAAGTACTGTGCAGATATAAAGATGTTATTATAATCACTACTACTACCAGCATACTTGGAGTTACTTGGAATCCTACTAGTTTGTACCTGCCACACAGAGGCAAGTACCAGGGGAATTAACCTAATAACTTTGGAACAAAGAAATGAAAAGCTAAAAATACCCCCTACAAAGCTCATTATCCAAAGTAATCCAATGACAATCTCCCTGTAAAATGTGCTGAATTTTACTGATTTTTATCTTGTATATCATAAATTCAAATGACAATAAACATCCTGCTTTTTACCTGTGATTGGACCATCATCTTCATCAAATTCAATTTTCACTCCTTTTCCGTTGGCTGTGCTAACTCCACAGCCACCTCCACGACAAAGAGAAATGGGCACAACCCCATAGACATATGCCAGCATAATGGGGACACCAATACCTGGGGGAAGAGAAGGAAACATGTCAGCTGGCTATTAGGTTGCAAGTGCCCTGAATTCTTCTTCCCAGTCTAGGCACGGACAAACTACTTTATAAAGAAAAAAAGACAGAAAATGGCTATCCCAAAAAGGTTGCCTGGTGTAACAGAATGATGATCAGGCTAGAAATCTGAAAGGTCTGGATTAGATTCTTGGCTCCATTTACTAGCTGTATAACCTTGGACCTATCTTCCAGGGTTGTCAATAATCAAATGAGAATGTTATGTACTGTGCCTTGCACAGTAAATATATGTTGCTTTCATTTTCCCCTCTTCTAATCACTGCTGAAATGCTAACCCAATCAAGAATCAAATATTAAATAAGTGACTACTGCTTGGAGTTTAGGATCTCCTCAGGATGTTAATTCCAAAATCTTACTGCTGTGTGAGGTAGAATGACTTACCTGTTAAGAGCACAGGATCTGAAGGCAGATTAACTTGATTCATGTCCCAGCTAAATGACCTTGGGGAAAACTACTGTACCTTTCTTTTTTTTGTTTGTTTTTGAGACAGCGTCTCGCTCTGTCGCCCAGGCTGGAGTGCAGTGGCGTGATCTCGGCTCACTGCAAGCTCTGCCTCCTACATTCACGCCATTCTCCTGCCTCAGCCTCCCGAGCAGCTGGGACTACAGGCGCCCACCACCACATCCCGCTAATTTTTTGTATTTTTAGTAGAGACAGGGTTTCACTATGTTAGCCAGGATGGTCTCGATCTCCTGACCTCATGATATGCCCACCTCGGCCTCCCAAAGCACTGGGATTACAGGCGTGAGCCACTGCACCCGGCCAATTACTGCACCTTTCTTTTAAAATTGTGCTTCCTTTTGTGAGGATGGTGAGGATTAAATAAATTAAATATGCAAAATTCTCAGAACCACTCGTGGCACATGAAGAGCCACATTAAATGCTATACTACTATTATTCTAAAACAAACTCTTATGCCTCCCAAAGTAATGTGAAGCATTAAACAAATCAAAACAAAAGTAATTTTGTTTTGTGGATTTCATGGCAAGTAGAGAAGGAAGATGAAAGGTGAAAACTAGGGCTTAAAATAAGTTTATTCAACCTTTTCTATGTGCCAAATGCAGTTCTAGGCATTAACTTAAGAACAAAAGATCGCACAATCTGATAATTTGGTGTGGCTGAAAAACTTAAAAATAATCATAATCATGGTGCCTAATAGAATTAACTATCAAGGTGGGTTGGCATAAAATGTAGGAGTCTTTGAGAAACATCTGGCCATCTGGCTAAACTGCTATGGTCAGAAAGCTGAGAGAGAAGAGGTGTGTGGTCCTGACCAGCTTACCAACACTAACTGCAGCAATAACTGGGGATGCAATGACAGACAAAGTCACTCCTCCAGTGATAGCCAAATTCCTCTTGTGTTTGGAGGTTTTTCTTCCCTCATACCTGCTGTGAATCTAAGAATAAAAAAAGAAAATCCAGGTCAGCAGGTTAGGACATCAATCTTTTGCCAGAGAAAAAAAGGACAGATGACTGTTCATTTGTAAGTTATCTATATATTAAAACATATCCTCTACCCCAAATAGGCATCTTTCTCAAATTTTAACCTAACTCAGACCTGGAAGATATAAAGCAATACAGACAAAATCAAACCAAAAAGAGACAAAATAACTCAGGGGAATGAAGTAAGCATTTTACCTTCTTCTTTTTTTTTTTTTTTTTTTTTTTTTTTTGGAGTCTGTCACACAGGCTGGAGTGCAGTGGTGCGATCTTGGCTCACTGCAACCTCTACCTCCCTGGGTTCAAGCAATCCTCCCACCTCAGCCTCCCTAGTAGCTGGGACTATAGGCACATGCCACCATACCTAGCTAATTTTTCTATTTTTTTGGGCAGAGGTGGGTTTGCCATGTTGCCCAGGCTGGTCTCAATCACCTGGGCTCAACCGATCTACCTGTCTTGGCCTCCCAAAGAGCTAGGCCATGTATTACAAACGTGAGCCAACATGCCCAGCCCAGCATTCTACCTTTAAGTCACTGAGACAAGCCAGGCTCAGGATGTTAATCAGAACTTTCAGATCTCACGGGGGTTTATGAAAATCAATTTAAGAAAGGAAGGTTATTTTTATCTAAGAAGCAGCTGGTTTTCAGGCAGCTCTGAAACACGGCTCCTTCCCATTTCCCTCAAACCTTTACCAACGAACCTAAAGTTGAAACAAGCACAGAAACCATCATGTCTTTCTTACCTTCCTTCCAACATAAACAGGAATGCCAATGACCATGGCAGGAATGGCAATGCCAGCAATGAGAGAAATCCCCACTGGAGCACCAATCAACGTGCCCAGCTGCCAAAGAATTTTCTTCTTACGGCTCCATGGCTTCTTGCCCCAGAATGTACAGCCAGAGGGGCTGCAGATGAAACAGACTGAAGTTAATGTCAACATTACAAATGCAGCTATTGTTATCAGAGGGCTTGATAACAGCAACAGCCTTCTTTTCAATAAGAGTGATTAACAGAAAAGTTTATGGGAAATGAGTATATTACACAAGGGAGAGCAAAGGACAAGGCCAGACTATTAGAGCTCTGGGCTCTTTAACTTTTTTGGTGGTGGTTGTAAAGACAGGCTTCCAGACTTGAAACTCCTTTTCCATTCTTCTCTGCTGAATTCTGTCTTCCCTAACCCACCAAAACTGATCTAGCTTCCATGACTGACAATACTTGGGATGCTGCATAGCCTTATGAACTTGACATCCCATCCAGACACACTGCACCCTTCAGCTAATGAATATTCTGATTTGTGTAGTTTTCTTGGCATATGTCCTATCACACCTAATAGATACTGCAAATCATGTTCCTGGGAGAGGATATAAAAAGACCTCATCATAAACTTTGTATCAGTTTGGTATTCTGAGTTTGGCTACTTTTACATTCAGCCCTTCTGTGCCCAATCATTTTTGCCCATTCTCTTTGTGCTATCTTCTTTATTAGAAGGGATAAGCAATTTTGAAAATAGAGATCATGTCTTATTCACCCCTATGTCCCCAATGACTAGTACACAGTAAGTACTCAAATGTTTGAAAAACTGGAAATGAAGGTGTTATGTTTCATTTACATGATGAATGCTTGTAAATATTAACGTATTTTTTCTGTAAATATTAGCAAACATTTTGCTTGTAAATATTAACTCCTCCACAACAATATTTTAATATTCACTCAATGAGGCTGGGCACGGTGGCTCACGCTTGTAATCCCAGCACTTTGGGGGGCTGAGGTGGGCGGACCACCTGAGGTTTGAGTTCGAGACCAGACTGGCTAACATGGTGAAACCCCGCCTCCACGAAAAATACACAAATTAGCTAGGTGTGGAGGCGGGTGCCTATAATCCCAGCTACTTGGGAGGCTGAGGCAGGAGAATCACTTGAACCCGGGAGGCGGAGGTTGCAGTGAATCAAGATCTAGCCACTGCACTCCAGCCTGGGTGACAGAGTGAAACTCTGTCTTTAAAAAAAAAAAAAAAAAAAAAAAAAAAATTCACTCAATGAATTCCTTGGGAACTCACTAAATGCAAAAAACTGTAAAAAGGTCACAACTCTAGCCTCAAGATATTTACAGTTTAGTAAGATAAGACATGTACATGAAGTATAAAGTACTGATGATATTTATGACAAAAGATAAAAGAAAGTCAAAGAATGAGGCAGAAAAAGGAGAGGCATCATGGATGAAATGGCATTTAAGTGGCTCTTAAAAGACAAGAACTGAACAAGTTGAGATAAAAGGAGGATACTGGAAGGTAGGCAGAAAGCATTCTAGGCAAAGGAAAGAACATGAATAAGTATGGAGGCAAGACAGCAAAAGGGGAAAAGTAAGTCTTTAAAAGCAAAGAAAAGCAAAGAAAGGTAGAAAGAACTAGAATAGTAGCTGGTGAAAACATAAAAGGAGCATATCAGAAGAACTTTTCACAGCTTCCTTAATCTGTAATGAGAGAAGGGCTGTGTCTTTTTGACATCCTTTTCCCTAAATCAGTAAAGAATAAGACTACGAAAGGAATGGATGCATTTCCCATCTTACCTGAGGTAATGCAAGTCTGAGATCTCTTTCATACAAAGCCAGCAGAATTCACAGCCACACACTGCACAGGTCATGTGATTACAGCTTCCATCATTCATCTTGATAATGTAAGCACTGCATCGTGGGCATGGCTTGATGTCATCTGCTATGAGTGGGGGAGGAAGAATGGGTAGAAAAACACCCCTAGTTAAATCCAGTTTGATTTAATTATTCCTAGGAGTATATATAAGAAACGAGGCAGCAGTCAAGAACTCTTCACTGAACACTCCAAACTGTACAACCCACTTTACTGGAAGGTTGGCTATGTCTAGACCTCAGGAATTTTCATAAAACAAATCCTATCTCTCATTGAGCTGCCTATCCCAACAACTGGCATCTTACACAGCACTTGAACCACATTCTAGCAAGGAGACTTCCTTAGGGAGAAAGATGTTTCCAAGAAAAATGAAATTTCTACCAGTCGATAGGCTGGCAGATTTAAAAGAAGAATCCTACAGAAAGAATAGCCTGCAGCCTGGAATTAGCTTCACATTTTTAAAAACTTTAGTTCAGGAAATTTATTTTTCAGGTTCAACATGTATCACTGTGATTTGCTGTTAACATAGCCCACAATCCCTTCCCATGATGCTTTCAAATTCAAAACCTAAAAACAACTGGGTATGCTATGTAGCATATACACCTGGTAATTTTCAGAGCAAGTTATGAACTATCCTAATAAAATGACAATTTAGGAAATTATGCTGTGCCAGGAAAAAGTGAATGGCAAAATCTTTCCTACTAGCCTCTCCCAAATGACATCAGTAAAATAAAAGTACAAAGCAATAAATCCACTGACATTTTAAAATAGGTTTACTCTGACTGGTCAAGGTTGGAGCTGAATGTGTGATATTCCTTCTTTTAAGGTTAATCATTAATCTATACTAATATTATTTCCTTTTTCTTCAATCTGTACTCTACTTCCAAAGGCAGTGAGGCACTTAAGTCAGCTTGAAGGCAAACAGGACAGGTTTAATACTAATTAAATGTCTTTCTGTTCACAATGAAAGTTGAAAAAGCCCCTAGCAAAACAAAACGAACTAATTGCTGTCCAATCTGAGACATATTACTAAGAAAGTAGGAACTACATAATTCAATTTTGTTGCATTTCAATTTTATATGGGTTGGATAACCTATAATGGTCAGAGAGGGAAGTGCTATCTCTTTTATAATATTGAAAGTATCACCAAATGGTATTTTCTGCTCTCTGATCCTTTGGAGCACTTGGGTTATACGACAAGATAATCTCTTTCAGCTTTGGGCTCACATCATGAAATATCAAATAAAGAGACAATGAGATAATGCCAACTTATACCTGGTCCAGATTCTTGCCCATAACTTAGACCTGAAGTGTGTTTGGTCCGAACTCGTAAAGTCTGGGCCCTCTGTTGACGGGCCATATCGCATGTCTGATTTGGATGCCATATCTGCTTGCAGTGGTAGCAGAACTCAGTCTGGCAACCTTCCCTCTCACAAGTTAGCTTCGGGCAGCTGGCACAGCCATAGGCAATAACAGCATAACTAGGTAAGGAAACAGTAACAGATACCAGTAAGGTAAGAATGATCTAACCAAAAGAGACATTATTCATCAGAGTTAACAATGTTTGGCACTACCCCACTATCACATATGATACACAGAAAAGAATACACATACAGACACAAGCACATTTGACCAACTGTAAAATATATCCCATGTGAGAAAGTAAATTTCTTTCTTTCTTTTCTTTTTTTTTTTTTTTTTTTGAGACAGAGTCGTGCTCTGTCACCCAGGCTGGAGTGCAGTGGTGTAATCTTGGCTTACTGCAACCTCTACCTCCCAGGTTCAAGCAATTCTCCTGCCTCAGACTTCCTAGTAGCTGGGATTACAGGTGCAAGCCACCACACCCGGCTAATTTTTTTTGTATTTTTAGTAGAGACGGAGTTTCGCCATGTTGGCCAGGCTGGTCTCAAACTCCTGACCTCAGGTGATCCACCTGCCTTGGCCTCCCAAAGTGTTGGGATTACAGGAGTGAGCCACCATGCCCAGCTGTAAATTTCTTGAGATTCCAAAAACACAAATCATTTATTTCCTTTAAAAAGTGGGGGTGGAGGCCGGGCGCGGTGGCTCAAGCCTGTAATCCCAGCACTTTGGGAGGCCGAGACGGGCGGATCACGAGGTCAGGAGATCGAGACCATCCTGGCTATGTGTGAAGCCCCGTCTCTACTAAAAAATACAAAAAGTAGCCGGGCGCGGTGGAGGGCGCCTGTAGTCCCAGCTACTCAGGAGGCTGAGGCAGGAGAATGGCGTAAGCCCGGGAGGCGGAGCTTGCAGTGAGCTGAGATCCGGCCACTGCACTCCAGCCTGGGCGACAGAGCGAGACTCCGCCCCCCCCCCAAAAAAAAAGAAAAAAGAAAAAAAAAAAGTGGAGGTGGAGTATCATATTTATCCTGGATTTCTAGCATTTATTCAATCATAGCTGAAGCTGCTTTAGGAGTAGTTTGTCATAGTAAGTTTCATAAATAACAGGGTACAAAACTATTTCCTTTTGATAGTTTGCTATATTTAGAGAGATTAGTATTCGTTTGTATGAAGGAACAGAACATTAGTGAAATAAAGAGCTATGGCAAAAACGAAAGTTTATTTTTTAATTCTTTTTTTTTTTTTTTCTTTGAGATGGGGTCTCGCTCTGTCACCCAGGCTGGAATGCAGTGGCACAATTTTGGCTCACTGCAACCTCCACATCCCAAGCTCAAACAATTCTCTTGCCTCAGCCTCCAGAGTAGCTGGGACTATCGGTGTGCACCACCACATTTGGCTTATTTTTGTAATTTCCTTAGAGATGGGGTTTCGCCCTGTGCCCAGGCTGGTCACAAACTTCCCGGCTCAAGCAATCAGCCTACCTCGGCCTCCCAAAGTATTGGAATTACAGGCATGAGCCACCATGCTACCTTTTCATTCTTTTTTTTTGAGACGGAGTCTTGCTCTGTCCTCAGGCTGGAGTACAGTGGTGCCGCTCGGCTCACTGCAACCTCCGCCTCCCAGGTTCAAGAGATTCTCCTGCCCTCCTGAGTGGCTGGGACTACAGGCACACACCACCACCTGCAGCTAATTTTTGTATTTTTAGTAGAGACAGGGTTTCACCATGTTGGCCAGGATGGTCTCAATCTCTTTTATTTATTTATTTTGAGACAGAAGTCTCGCTCTTTCACCCAGATCGGACTGCAGTGGCTCTATCTCGGCTCACTGCAAGCTCTGCCTCCTGGGTTCACGCCATTCTCCTGCCTCAGCCACCTGAGTAGCTGGGACTACAGGCACCCGCCACCGTGCCTGGCTAATTTTTTATATTTTTAGTAGAGACGGGGTTTCACTGTGTTAGCCAGGATGGTCTCGATCTCCTGACCTCATGATATGCCCGCCTCGGCCTCCCAAAGTGCTGGGATAACAGGCGTGAGCCACCACGCTCGGCTGGTCTTGATCTCTTGACCTTGTGCTCCGCCCTCCTCAGCCTCCCAAAGTGCTAGGATTACAGGCCTAAGCCACCATGCCCAGCCTTTTTCATTCTTAAGTTCCACAGTGAAGCCACAGTCACAGAGACAATAACCCTCTTGAAAGTTCATTTTATCTTTCCACACTTTTTCTTTTCTTTTTTTTTTTTTTTTTTGAGGCGGAGTCTCGCTCTGTCACCCAGGCTGGAGTGCAGTGGCCAGATCTCAGCTCACTGCAAGCTCCGCCCCCCGGGTTTACGCCATTCTCCGGCCTCAGCCTCCTGAGTAGCTGGGACTACAGGCGCCCGCCACCTCGCCCGGCTCGTTTTTCGTATTTTTTTAGTAGAGACGGGGTTTCACCGTGTTAGCCAGGATGGTCTCGATCTCCTGACCTCGTGATCCGCCCGTCTCGGCCTCCCAAAGTGCTGGGATTACAGGCTTGAGCCACCGCACCCGGACTCCATACTTTTTCAATTCAAATCGATACCTTGAATGTCTTGATAGGCTCCAGAATCCAATAATACCATGCCTCTATCTTATAAATTAATACAGCATTAATGCCATATCTCCCTTTCTCTCTTCTGACACATATTCTTTTTTTTTTGAGACGGAGTCTCGCTGTGTCACCCAGGATGGAGCGCAGTGGCGTGATCTCGGCTCCCTGCAATCTCCTCCTCCCAAGTTCAAGTGATTCTCCTGCCTCAGCCTCCCAAGTAGTAGAGACGGGGCTTCACCATGTTGGCAAGGTTGGTCTTGAATTCCTGACCTCTGGTGATTTGCCTGTCTTGGACTCTCAAAGTGTTGGGATTACAGGCGTAAGCCACTGCACTCAGCTGTGACATATATTCTTCATGTAAAGATTCAGAATTTATCAGCACTAACATCGACCATTTCTTGTAGTTCATGTTGATTTCCCAAGAATTAGTCTCACACAAACAATCCAATATATTTATATAACAGCCTTTCTGATTAATTCCAAATATGTCAATTAAATGCTCAGATTACTCTAATAAGAAAATATAATACTTGTATAAAATAAAATTTTAGCCAGGTGAGGTGGTTCATGCCTATAATCTCAGCACTTTGGGAGGCTGAGGCAAGAAGATTGCTTGAGGCCAGGATTTTGAGACCAGCCTGGGAAACACAGCAACAAGACCTTTTCTCTAAAAAAAATAATCAGCCAGGCATGGTGACACATACCTGCAGTCACAGCTACTTGGGAGGCTGAGGTGGGAGGATTGCTTGAGGCTGGGAGGTTGAGGCTCCAGTGAGCCACATATGCGCCACTGCACTCCAGCCTGGGTGACAGAGTGAGATTCTGTCTGAAAAAAATAATAAATAAATAAACCGAAAGTTATGAAAGTTCATCGCACAATTTTTTTTTTTTTTTTTTTTTTTAGGAGACAAGATCTCACTCTGTTGCCCAGCTTCTAGACAGTGGTGTGATGACAGCTCACTGCAACCTGAAACTCCTGGGCTCAAGTGATCCTACCTCAGTCCCCCAAGTAGCAGTTCATACCACCATGTCCAGTTAACTTTTTCATTTTTTTTTTTTCTTCTGTAGAGACAGGGTTGGTCTTGCTATGTTACCCAGGCTGGTCTGGAACTCCTGTCTTCAAGCAACCCTCCCACCTTAGTCTCCCAAAGCACTGGGATTACAGACGTGAGCCACCAAGCTTGGTCTATCACACACATTTTTTTTTTTTTTTTGAGACGGAGTCTCGCTCTGTCGCCCGGGCTGGAGTGCAGTGGCCGGATCTCAGCTCACTGCAAGCTCCGCCTCCCGGGTTTACGCCATTCTCCTGCCTCAGCCTCCCGAGTAGCTGGGACTACAGGCGCCCGCCACCTCGTCAGGCTAGTTTTTTTGTATTTTTAGTAGAGACGGGGTTTCACGGTGTTAGCCAGGATGGTCTCGATCTCCTGACCTCGTGATCCGCCCGTCTCGGCCTCCCAAAGTGCTGGGACTACAGGCTTGAGCCACCGCGCCCGGCCTATCACACACATTTTTAAAAAGAACAGTAACTGCAGGTTTCCGTGTTGCCATCTGCACTCTGTCCTCCATTCCACACTCTCCCGCAATATTCGAAGACCTCAAATAGCTTGTGCAAAAAGCTAATAACATTTTCTGGGATTTATTCTTCAGTTTGCTTGTTTATTTGAATGTACATGAGATGTTAATTATAGCAACTCAAGTTCTCATGTTTATCATAGATTCTGCAAATTGATTTGAGAATGACACTGAAAATACAAATGACAATGTATCCTCTATGTTATATAATACAGGCTGTATTAAAACTCTTCTCAGAAAGAATAAAGTGAGAATAGGTCAACCTATGAATGCAAATGATTCATATCCTGTAGGAGTTCTGAGCAAATTTACCCCACCTAGCTGCAAAATAACTACTAAAGATAAACAACTGTCTCCTCAAGACAGTGACTAGCTTGTTATTTTGCATTAAATGGGAAAGTTACTGGATGACCTCAGAAAAGCATTAAGTCAACTTCTAAAGATACAAATTAAGTGGACAGCCAGTAGGGAGTCTTGAATACTTCATCATCCACTCCTACCTTATATGGCAGAAGTAAATGTTTATTAACATTCCCCCAGCCCCCAACTTTTTTTTTTTTTTTGAGACGGAGTTTCACTCTTGCTACCCAGGCTGGGGTGCAATGGCGCAATTTTGGCTTATGGCAACCTCTGTCTCCTGGGTTCAAGAGATTCTCCTGCCTCAGCCTCCCAAGTAGCTGGGCTTACAGGTGCCCACCACCATGTCCGGCTAATTTTTTTGTACTTTTGGTAGAGATGGGGTTTTACCATGTTGGCCAGGCTGGTCTCGAACTCCTGGCCTTCAAGTGATCCACCTGCCTCAGCCTCCCAAAGTGCTGGGATTACAAGCGTGAGCCACCGCGCCCGGCCCACTTTTTTTTTTTCTTAAAAAGAGCATTGGATAGGATTGACAATGTCAATTTTGAGTGTTTAATTTGGTGCCAAGGAAGTAAAATAACCCCAAATACTCGTGAATCCACAGCAATCTATTACTACGACACAGAATTACTCAGGGCATGAGATTTGGCATTCCTGTTTTTGGGTACCTGGTCTGAGCTCTTGCCTGTGACTCATACTGCATGACAAGGAGCTATTAAAAACTCTAAACAGGCCTGGCACAGTTGCTCACGCCTGTAATCCCAGCACTTTGGGAGGCCGAGGCAGGTGGATCACCTGAGGTCAGGAGTTCAAGACCAGCCTGGCCAACATGGAGAAACCCCGTCTCAACTAAAACTACAAAAATTAGCCAGGTGTGGTGGCGCAAGCCTGTAATCCAGCTACTCGGGAGGCTGAGGCAGAAGAATTGCTTGAACCTGGGAGGTGGAGGTTGCAGTGAGCCAAAATCACACCATTTTACTCCAGCCTGGGCAATATGAGGGAAATTCCATCTCAAAAAAAAAAAAAAAATTTCCAAACCTTAACTTCTATTCCACCAAATGGAGGTATAGGTACTTGTCACATTCAAACGTAGCTAAGCAAGTTCTAAAACTGCACGTGAGACCTTGTCCTGAAAGATGTATGGTGTAAAAACATCGCACACTATGTCCTACTTCCTGGCCTTTACATACTCTATTCCTTCTACCTAGAAATGCCTTGTCCTTACTTCTTGCCCTGACAAGTACCCATTTAAGAACCAACTCAAGTGTCATCTTCTCTGTAAAATATACTTAACCTCTCTAGGCAGCTGGTTGCCTACTTCGTGGGTGTGCACAATTATTTTATAACACTTATCACATTATATTGTAACTATCTGTTTATATGCTTGCCTCCCAACACTGGACTTAAGGAGACATATAATCCACTTTTTAATCTCAGTCTAGTACACTGGTTCATGCTCAAAATAACTGTATTGCATGAATGACAGAGACCTTCTCTTGTTTTGGTTGTTTGACTTTCCCAGGGCACTCTAGGTCTTCTCCTAGGCCATCACTCTGCTCTAAAGCAATATTTTTAATGTATCCATGTATCTATTGGCTTATTATACACCAGGTACTGTAACCTAATCCTAAAATTTCATATAAACCACTTTAGTGGTAAACTCCTAAGTTCTGAATAGAGTAATCTTCTCGAATAGTTGAAAAAAAAACCTTGCCTGGGCCACACCTGTAATCCCAGCACTTTAAGACGCCAAGGTGGGTGGATTGCTTGAGCTCGGGAGTTCAAGACCAGTCTGGGCAACATGGCAAAATGCCATCTCTACCAAAAAAAAAAAAAAGAAAAAAATCAGCTAGGCATGGTGGTGCATGTCTGTAGTCCCAGCTACTCAGGAGGCTGAGGTGGGAGGATGGCTTCAGCCCAGGAGGTGGAGCTTGCAGTGAGCCGAGATTGCGCCACTGCACTCCAGCCTGGGAGATAGAGCTAGACCCTGTTTCAAAAAAAAAAAGAAAGAAAGAAAGAAAGAAATAAAGAAAAGAAAAGAGAAAAGAAAAACCTCATCCTTGAGACCCAATCTGCCCTGTCCACCTTGTTCCTTCTCTTCCATGCTGGTACATCTCTCTTACTCTGCTCTTTTAGCTTAACCAACCATTCAGGTTTGCTAATTAGAAACTAAAAGAAAGGTGTAGAAAATTACATGCTGTGATGAATACAGACACAGCTGGGTGCAGTGGCTCATGCTTATAACCCCAGAAATTTGTCAGGCAAAGGCAGGAGGATCACTTGAACCTGAGAGTTCAAGACCAGCCAGGGCAACATGGTGAAATCCCATTTCTATGAAAGATACAAAAATTAGGCCGGGCACGGTGGCTCATGCTTGTAATCCCAGCACTTTGGGAGGCCAAGGTGGGTGAATCACCTGAGGTCAGGAGTTCGAGACCAGCCTGGCCGATGTGACGAAACTCCATCTCTACTAAAAATACAAAAAAAAAAACCTAGCTGGGTGTAGTGGCATGCACTTGTAGTCCCAGCTACTCCCAGCTACTAAGGAGGCTGAGGCAGGAGAACTGCTTGAATCCAGGAGGCAGAGGTTGCTGTAAGACGAAATTGTGCCACTGCACTCCAGCCTGGGTGACAGAGTGAGACTCTCTCTTCAAATAACAACAACAACAAAAAGCCGAGTGTGGTGGGATATGGTGGCATGTGGTGGCACATGCCTGTAGTCCCAGCTACTTAGGAGGCTGAGGTGGGAGGATCACCCGAGTCTGGGAGGTTGAGGTTCCACTGAGCTGAAATCGCACCACTGCACTCCAGCACAGGCAACAGAGTTACAGAGTTAGACCCTAACTCAAAAAAATAAAAAAGAATAAAAAAGAAAGAGACTACAGACCGCCCCCGCCCCCCCTGCTGCTTAAGCTCATACAACTTTTCCTCATTTTATTAATTTCCTAAATCTTCAGAAACATCATAAAGTGACAAGCTAGACCACAGCATTACTTAGCTTCAGCCCTGGAAAAAAAGATTTCCATTAGTATAAATTTGATTATGCTCCAACAGACTTCGGTGGTTAAAGAAATGTGTTCCTATATTATGTCTGTAATTTCCATCCCCAAGTCATGCAACATAACTAGGTTAACCATTTACAAATAGACCCCTAGTAGGCATCAGGGTGGTAGACATGCACCAAGTTGTCACAATGAACTGCACCCTTAACATCTTCATTTTTCCTGCCCCTGACCATCTCTAGGCTAGACAACTCCAAGAGCCTCCTTATCTGGTCTCCCTATTCCCCACTCCATCCAAATTCCATTCTAGAAGGTTATACTCTTTTGCTTAAAATCCTTCAAAGAAAAAGAAAAAAGAAAAAAAAAGTGCTTCAACTCAAAACTTATTTCCACAGCTCACACAGGCCTATCAATCTGAATCCAGTCCACGTTTTCAGGTTGATCTCTAGTCACTTCCCAGGTATGGGGTATTGCTATTACCCAGGCTGGTCTCGAACTCCTGGGCTCAACTAATCCTCCCACCTCAGCCTCCTGAGTAGCTGGGACCACAGGTGCACACCACCATGCCTGCTCCTCTGTGAAGTCTTTCTTGAAACCATTATGCAAAATCTACTGTTCTTTCATCTATCTAAGAACACCTGTATTTTCTTTAGTATTTATCACCGACATTTGTATAATTCTCTACCTATCTATGTATCAATCATCTATCTCCTCTACCAGGTGAAATTTCCTATCAAGAAGACCATGTCTAAATTCTTTTTGTAATACCCAGTACTCACCCAGGGTTCAACATTGTATCATTCCAAAAATATCTGTTGAAGCCTGGTATGGTGGCTCACGCCTGTAATCCCAACACTTTGGGAGGCCGAGGCAGGTGGATCACTTGAAGTCAAGAATTCAAGACCAGCCTGGCCAACATGGTGAAACCCTGTCTCTACTAAAAATATAAAAATTAGTTGGGCATTGTGGCACGTGCCTGTAATCCCAGATACTTGGGAGGCTGAGGCAGGAGAATTGCTTGAACCTGAGAGGCGGAGGTTGCAGTGAGTTGAGATGGCACAACTGCACTCCAGCCTGGGCGACAGAGCGAGACTCCATCTCAAAAAAAAAGTTGTCTGTTGAACTGAATGATCACCTGTCTATCCTATTCTTGCTTACCTCTCTCATCTCTATTCCTCCTCTGAGAACTATGCTGCTTATATCTTATCTTTCTCATCAAAATTCACCTATGTACCACACTCTTCTAGAACCTAATAGAAAGACTTTGTACACAGAGTTGTAGAAATGGTTGGAATATAGATATCCTAGTCTAGAGGCATGAGCTCTCAATCTCTTCAGAGCATAAGGTTTATGGTTAAATAAGGACACTAACCAAAGGCAGACCAGCATGGCAACTTTAGGGAAAGTTTGAGTTAAGCCTTAAAGATGCTACAGAAAAAACAAAAACCTGTTTCCTGGTGATCTAAATTGGAGAAATTATATTACATTAAAGATTTATACTACATATTAGCATATTAGCATGTTTAAAGATTTAAGATTCTTAAAGATTTAAGAAACTCATAAACTTGTTTTATTTTGTTTAACCCAATACTTTCCAAGCTTATTTCCTTACATAACATTTTTCTTTTAAGTAATGCCTATAACACACCTTAGGAAATAGTGATGTGAGTGAAAAAGAGAAAATAAAATTAAAAGATAGTTGGAGATGGCAGGGCGTGGTGGCTCACACCTGTAATCCCAGCACTTTTGGAGGCCGAGCGGGGTGGATCATGAGGTCAGGAGATCGAGACCATCCTGGCTAACACAGTGAAACCCCGTCTCTACTAAAAATACAAAAAATTAGCCAGGCATGGTGGCAGGTGCCTGTAGTCCCAGTTACTCGGGACGCTGAGGCAGGAGAATGGCATGAACCTGGGAGGCAGAGCTTGCAGTGAGCTGACATCGCGCCACTGCTTTCCAGCCTGCCTGGGCAACAGAGTGAGATTCTGTCTCAAAAAAAAAAAAAAAAAAAAAAAA
>NC_045434.1:189701395-189740429 GCF_002776525.5 Piliocolobus tephrosceles | reverse complement strand
TAAAAAAAAAAAAAAAAAAAAAAAAAAAAAAAGATGCTTGGAGACTGTAAAGGAACTTAAATGATAAGGATAGATCAAATAAGTTCTCAAAGACATAATGAGAAGTCATCTTATAGGTTAGGTAGTCAATGAATAGTTTTAAGCAGAGGAGCGATACAGATGTTCTCCTTTAGTACAAGTACTTTAGCAAATCTGAGACAGATGTATTGGGCTGGATGGAGGATGGTGTACGTGCACAAGAGGAGGGGGTGATGTGGAGTTGGGGAATGCAGGGAAAAGTTGTGGAACACGAGGTATGGAGCCAAATCAAGAGAAGAGGTTCAGGGAGGCTTCAGAAAGCAAAAATCCTCCTTCATCGACTGAAATTTGTCTTGTTCAAAGAGCTTGCTTGCTCTTCCCTCATAAATGTGCTAGGGATGAACAAAAGCTTCCTGTTTATGGAATGGTCCAGTCTAGCTGTCTGCAAAAGCCAATAGCTGATACTATTTCCTGGGATCAGGTGGGAGGAAGGATTCTGCAGGGGACAGAGGCAGCAATGAAAGGCTGGAGTGGTGGACCTGCACAAAGAATTTAGGTCAGCTGGGCGCGGTGGCTCACGCCGGTAATCCCAGTACTTTGGGAGGCCGAGGTGGGCGGATCACCTGAGGTCAGGAGTTCGAGACCAGCCTGACCAACATGGAGAAACCCTGTCTTTACTAAAAATACAGACTTGGCCAGGTATGGTGGCACACGCCTATAATCCCAGCTACTAGGGAGGCTGAGGCAAGAGAATCGCTTGAACCTGGGAGGCGGAGGTTGTGGTGAACTGAGATCATGCCATTGCACTCCAGCCTAGGCAACAAGAGTGACACTCTGTCTTAAAAAAAAAGAAGAATTTAGGTCAAGACAGCCTTATCCCTTCTTATTCATCTGTACAGAAGATCTGCCCCTGTATACCAGGAAATTTTCTGTTGCCTACTTTGCTCACCTGGCAGTCTCCTAGAGATTCTGAAAGGGTTTTAAGATTAGCAACAGGATACTTGAGAGGAAAACATTACAGTTACATGGTTTGGGGGTTTCTGAAGAGACATACTTGGGCAGAGACTCAAAAGGGTAAAAGATCAACTACATCAATTATTAGCAATGAAACACCAGGCCCCATATTTAAACTTCTCTGAACTGGTTTCTTGTTTATAAAATGCATTTGTCAATATCTACCTGGATGAGACTAAAATGAAATTATGTCTGAATGAGATTATAGTCTGAAGATTATAAAGAACTATAAAAAATCAGTTATTTGTATTTTGAACTAATTTTATCTCATTTGACAGCTTATTTTAAGATTATACTAGGCCATATTGTTCTTAGTATATTAAATAATAATGTGAGGCCTGGTACAGTGGCTCACGCCTGTAATCCCAGCACTTTGAGAGGCCAAAGTGGGCGGATCACGAGGTCAGGAGATAGAGACCATCCTGGCTAATAAAGTGAAACCCCGTCTCTACTAAAAATACAAAAAAATAAAAATAAAAAAATTAGCCGGGTGTGGTGGCAGGCACCTGTAGTCCCAGCTACTTGGGAGGCTGAGGCAGGAAAATGGCACGAACCCGGGAGGTGGAGCTTGCAGTGAGCAGAGATGGTGCCACTGCACTCCAGCCTGGGCAACAGAGTGAGACTCCGTCTCAGAAAAAAAAAAAAGAAATCATAATGTGAATGTTTTCCCACTGAAATTGGTTCCCTTATTTATGAATAAAATAAAATCATATTTGAGTATAAGAAAAGAAAAATCCAAATTTGCTCTATCCTACAAATATTCTGTAAACAAACCATGAATCTCTGAACGCATGGTGTTCTTGTTATTATGAGTAATTACAGTAAAATTAATGAATAGAACCTGTAAGATTGCTCACATGCCCCCCTCACCCTACCAAATGCACATACAAACAAGGCAGAGGGGAGACCTGATCAATTTGGCTGGCAAGAACTTTATCTGTGGGCAGTAAAGATAGTCAAGTATGGGAATAGGAGGTGACTGGGACTTGGACTTCTCTTCTAGTGTTTATCCGTGACCTTTACCAGCCCCAGAAGAATAAAATAATTTGTTTAAAAAGTAAAACAAAGGAGCTGGGTGCAGTGGTTCATGCCTATAAATCCCAGTTACTCAGGAGAGTAAGGTGGGAGTGAGTACTGCTTTAGCCAAGGAGTTCGAGGTTGTAGTAAGCCACGATCATGCCACTGCACTCCAGCCTGGGCACAGAGTTGAGACTCCGTCTCTAAAACAAAACAAAACAAAACAAAACAAGGGAACTATGACATCCGGTAAGAACACAGAAGCTATTTTTTTTCCTGGCATTAAAAAGAGGCAGCAATAATCCCAGCACTTCGGGAGGCCAAGGCGGGAAAACAGCTTGAACCCAGGAGTTCAAGACCAGCCTGGGCAACATAGAGAGACTCTGTCTCTACTACTACTACTACTACTACTACTACTACTACTACTACTAATAATAATAATTAGCTGGGCTTGGTGGCATGCACCTGTGGTCCCAGCTACTTGAGATGCTGAGGCAGGAGGATCACCTGAGCCCAGGAGGTTGAGGCTGCAGTGAGCTGTGATTGCACCACTGCTGCACTCCAGCTTGGGTGACAGAGCAAAACCCTGTCCCCCCAAAAAAAACAGATGCAAAGCAACTAGCCACATCCCAAGGGAGAACTCAGGCATCTATTTGGCAACTAACAGAATTTTAAAGTTACTCCCTGTAACCACTTTCAACTGAAGATCTCAAAACACTGTGTAAACATTAATGAAATCTCTCAAGTCAGGAAAGAATTAGGCCTATTTCAGATAAGAAAAATAAGGTAGGTAGGAGGCTGTTAACAACAGGAATCAGAAAGGAAACTAGACTCTAGTATCTTTGGCTTTCTCAATGTTGTCCTCCGGCTACACTTAATGAAATGCACCCAAGCAGCAGCATCCTCAATAATGGGGCTATGTTGATAAGCCAATGCTTTTTAAAACAAGGGCTGAGTGGAAGGAACATTGGCCTTGGTTGGAATTAAGACCCCTGTTTTAAGCCTGGTTTCACCACTTACTAGTTATATGACCCTGAACAAGTCATTCAATTTCCTTAAACTTTAGTTTCCTCATTTGTAAAACTATATCAAACCTATCTCACAAGGTTGTGAGGATCAAATTAAATTATATATGCCTGATGCACAGGTATTGAGAGGCCAGCTTTCTTTCTTTCCCCAAACTCCACCTTAAGTCTGTAGATGATACATATTTAAAAATACATAGCTTATATATATGACTATACATATAATTATCATTCTTTTAACTAATTAAGAAATAAAATCTGGAGGATACTAACATAATACTTGACTAAAATAAGAAATGGCCTAATTTTTTAATAACTTCCAACTAGTTGAGAGTTGTCACCAAGCTTAAAATTATTTTCTGTGCATTTTTATTGATGTGAGCAAAGACAGAAACTGACCTTAGAAAAATTAAAAAAAGGGGACCTTTTCCAGAAAGATGATCTGCCACATTTCTTAGAACTCAAGGAAACATCTCAGAAAGGAATTAATGTACTATTCCAAAATTAACTATGCGGTGTTTTGTTTTTGTTTTTTTTTTTTTTTTTGAGACGGAATCTCTCTCTGTCACCCAGGCTGGAGTACAGTGGCCTGATCTTGGCTCACTGCAACCTCTGCCTCCTGGGTTCAAGTGATTCTGCCTCAGCCTCCTGGGTAGCTGGGACTACAGGTGTGCACCACCACCCCGGCTAATTTTTGTATTTTTAGTAGGGACAGGATTTCACTATGTTGGCCAGGCTGGTCTCGAGCTCCTGACCTCAGGTGATCCGCCTGCCTTGGTCTCCCAGAGTGCTAGGACTACAGGCGTGAGCCACCGAGCCTGGCCTATGTTCTCTTAATATTCGTTTGGTTAAAAAAACAGATCAACAGTATCTGTAACACTTTAATATCATATAAATTAACCGCAGAGGGCCAGTAAGATCACCAGACATAAACAGTTCCATGAACCTAAAAGGTCCTTCCTGATACTTATTAACTGAAAGTGAAAGTTAGCCACCATAAACACCATTCCTTTGACCACAACACTTCAAAGTAATTTAGAAACCCCATCTCAGTGAGGTTAAATAACACACCCATTTCTAAACAAGTTTGGCAGAATTAAAAACAGAAGTTAACTCTTCTTACCTTTCTAGACACTCTAAGACAGCTCCTTTTGAAAGGAGACAACCAGCAGGATCATGGAGATCTCAAAACAACCTGGATATATAGGCTACAATTAAAAGTCCTTAACTCCTTTGAAGCTAAAGATCACACGACTTTTTACTAGCGTTCCATTTACACACTGCAAGGAGTCCCTAGCATCTTTTTGTCGCCAAAACACGACACACAAGAATAAAATTATCTGCCTAAGGTCACAGAGCAGGTAATGGCTGTCTGACTCCCAACTACTTAAAAGAGCCCCTCTTCCTGTGTGCAACCATTCATGGGATACACTGACAGTAACAATCAGTTAGACTTCTAAAGGTGGGGAGGGCGAGGAGGGTCTCCACTGAATGCTTCAGATAGGAAAATCTGGTGTATTACGTCTCTGCAGATATTGCATATTTTAATTCACTGCCCTTTAAAATTCAGCATACATGGTGCATTAAAAAGACTGTCATCAAGAACTCAAGATCAAAGGGGTTCAGAAACATAATTTATCCTACCACACCAACCTCTGGACATTCTTCTTCTCAGTGCCCCATTGAGTCTCTGGACAAAGAACACGTCTGTCCATCCCTCACCCTACCCAAGACAGTAAAGTAAGAACGACAGAGTGCCTCCCGATAACGTGGCACAGAACACACAGTGCTCAGGGTACCCCAGAGCCTATTCCCTGGTCACCTCCATCCCAACTTTCTGGGAGAACACGCCTTCTTCTGCAATGCTGCTAAGTCTGCCCCTAGCCAAGTGGACACACCCCTCCGACGCGCTGCCCCCCTCGGAATATTCTCATTCCCTCCTTGGCCAAATATCCCTTCCGCGCTCTTACTGAGAGATACTCCCCACCTTGGCCGGGAGCAGTAGCTCAGCCTGTAATCCCAGCACTTTGGGAGGCCGAGGCAGGCAGATCACCTGAGGTCAGCAGTTCGAGACCAGCCTGGCCAACATGGTGAAACCCCATCTCTACTAAAAATACAAAGAAATTAGCTAGGCGTGGTGGCGGGTGCCTATAATCCCAGCTACTCGGGAGGCTGAGGCAGGAGAATCGCTTGAACCTGGGAGGCGAAGGTTGCAGTGAGCCGAGATCGCGCCATTGCACTCCAGCCTGGGCAAAAGAGCGAGACTCCGTCTACCCGCCCCCCCCCCCAAAAAAAAATAGAGATACTGCCCCCACCTCTGGACAGAGGGCATTCCCCCAACAAAAAAACCGCCTCTCCCTGTCTCCTAACTTGATGGACAGCTCCCTTTGCCTCACCGAATGCTCAGCAGCCACCTCGAGCCCTGGGGCAGGGGGCGGGGTGTCGGGTGCGTTCACCCCACTAGTCTGGGCTTGCCTGATGGTTAGTTACCGGTTACCACCTCGCCGAAGCTGCCGCCTTGCTGGTTTCCCTGCTTGGGACACACACGCAGCGCCGAGGACCGCGCCTGGAGGCCAGCCCCACGCGGGGTCCCCGCTGCCCCAGCCACGCCCCTCGGCCGCAGCCCGCCGCCCCCCGCGCCACGCCCCCGCGCTCACCCGCAGTCCGGGGCCGGGCACCAGCGGCAGTCGGGGTCCGAGGCCAGGTAGCGACGCAGCATGAACTCCTCGTACTTGTGCATAAGCGGCGGGTCGGCGAGCAGCAAGCGGATGTCGTGCGGGTTGAGTCGCTCGCTGCACTCGGGGCAGCTGATGGGCACCCTGCTCTCGCTTATCTCCAGGCGCAGGTAGTGGCGGAGGCAGTCCCGGCACGAGCGGTGCGGACAGCTGAGGAGGCGCGGGGCCAGCTCGGGCGGCAGCCGCACCAGACACAGCGGGCACTCCACCTCCTCCGCGCCTGGGCCGCCGCCCTCCGCCGCCTCCTCATCGTCGAACCCGGGCTCCACCGCCGCCGCCGCGGCCTCCACCTCGGCCTCGGCGGCCGGCTCGGCGGGCAGCGCCTCGGGCGGCGGGGCCTGGGCCGCGGCAGGGGCCGGGACGGGCGGCGGCGGCGCGGCCGGGGGCGGCGGCTCGGCCTGCGGCTTGGCCCGGGAGCGGCGACCGCGGGCCGAGGCGGAGAAGACGCTGTGGAAGGTGAGGCGCCGGCGCCGGCCGCTGTTGCGGCACTTGGGGTCGGGCGCGGCCGCATGTAGGGATGTGGAGCGCGGTGACTCGGAGTCCTTTTCGGAGCCCATGGCCCGCAGAGGCCGAGGGGCCAGGGACGCCCAGCGCCGCCACAGCTCCCGCCTCAGTGCCCCTCAGCCAGCTCCCGGCCGCCGCCGCCGCCACCGCCTCAGCCGCCCTCCCGGAGATAGAAGCAGAGCAGCAACGACGAAGTGGTTATAAAGCCTCCGCCCCGCGCGCCGCTGCCCTGCGCAGGCGCTTCGCTCAAACACCTCACAACCCTCGCGCCCCGGTCGAGGGGTGCGCTGGGCGGGGCCGAGCGGGGTGGGGCCGGGCGAGCTGGGGCGGAGCTCCGCCTCCTGCCGGTCAGGTGGTTCCAGGGCCGCCATGTTGCGGAGACTGTGAGCGATCCTCGCAACTGCTCTCCCTCGTCTCCGACCCCAATTCCATCACCTCGACACCCAAGGTGGACTTTTTGGTTTGCCGTTCCTCACAGGTTGATTGCCACTTCCAGTAAATGATGGTTCAGGTACATTATTTATAAAAAGTACACAGGGGTTGTTCAGATGGTGACTCCCAACTGGTCCATTTCTGTTTATTAAGCAGACAGCATTAATTAATAAATAATATATTCATTCATTGAGTTTCTGCAAAGTGCGAGGCATTACTAAATGAAACAGACAAGGTCCCCTATTGCAAGGGATTTACAGAATAAACTTCAAATTTCTTAGTCTAACATTCACTGTTCTCTATGTATTTAATAAACTCTATGTATATAATAATCTATTTCTAGGCTCACTTACCATTCAATCCTCCTGGTATCTTGCTTACTTAACCAAACTTGTGGAAGGAGACCCAGCGTTTTCTTGCCTGGCAGTGCCTTTGACTTTCTTTTTCTAGTTCCCCATTCCTCTGACTGGGGGAGGATCTGGACCCTTCGGCTTCCTAGTGGGAGGCAGGCAAACAGATTCAACAACAGGAATGTATCAGGATTACATTCAGTTGCAAATAACAAAAGAAAAAAATAGCTTACGATTGAAATTTATCCTTTTTTTTTTCCCCCGAGACAGTTTTGCTCTGTCACCCAGGTTGGAGTGCAGTGGCGTGATCACAGCTCACTGCAGCCTCAACCTCCCAAGCTTAAGCAATCCTCCTACCCCAGCCTCCAGAGTAGCTGGGAGCCCAGGTGCGCCACCAGGCCTGCCTATTGTTTTTATTTTTTTCATGGAGAGGAGGCCTCCCCCTGTTGCTCAGGCTGGTCTCGAACTCCTGGGCTCAAGTGATCCTCCTACCTTAGCCTCTCAAAGTGCTGGGATTATAGGCATGAGCCACTGCACCCAGCCAGAAATTTCTCTCTTTCCGTGAAATTAAGTCCAAAAGTAGGCAGTTCAGGGCTGTTCAGCCATCCTCAGTATTTGGCTTCCAATGTTAAGGTTACCTCACTATGGTCCATATTCCAAACAGTGGGAAGGTAAAAGGGAAGAAAGATGCATCCTTTTCCTTTTAAGAAGACTGCCTTGGGGCCAGGCGCAGTGGTTCACGCTCATGCCTGTAATCCCAGCAGTTTGGGAGGCCAAGGCGGGCAGATCACAAGGTCAGGAGATCGAGACCATCCTGGCTAACATGGTGAAATCCCCTCTCTACTAAAAATACAAAAAATTAGCCGGGCGTGGTGGCGGGTGCCTGTAGTCCCAGCTTCTCGGGAGGCTGAGGCAGGAGAATGGTGTGAACCTGGGAGGCAGAGGTTGAAGTGAGACAAGATCGTGCCACTGCACTCCAGCCTGTCCAGCCTGGGCAACAGAACAAGACTCTGTCTCAAAAAGAAAAAAAAGAAAAAAAAGAATAAGACTACCTTGGAAGTCCCGCACATTTTTGCTCACATCTCATTGGCCAAAACATATTTACATGGCCATACTCAGCTGCAAGGGAGCCTGGGAAACATTCTCTTAACTGGGTACAATGTGCCCAGCTAACAGTGACTGCTCTGTTATTAATAAGGAATAGTAAGATGGGCCAGGCGCTGTGGCTCACACTTGTAATTACAACACTTTGGGAGGCTTAGGCAAGTGAATCTCTTAAGCCCAGGAGTTTGAGGCCAGCCTGAGCAACATGGCAAAACCCCATCTCTACAAAAAATAGAAAAATTACCTGGGTGTGATGGAGTGTGCTTGTAGTCCCCGCTATTTGGGAGACTGAGGTGGGAGGAATGCTTGAGCCTGGGAGGTTGAGACTGCAGTGAGCTGTGATTGTGCCACTGCACTTCAGCCTGGGTGACACAAAAAGACACTGTCTCAAAAGGTGGAAACCAGCTGTGATATTTAAAACCAGGTCTCCAGAACTTCAAACTTTTGACATAAAACAAGAAGGGGAGCCAACAAAGAAAACTGAAAAGCAGGGGCCAGTGACATAAAAGAAAAATTAAGCAGGCATGATGTCACAGACACCAACATAATATATTCCCAGAAGGGAGTGGTCAATTGTGACAAATGCTGCTGAGAAATCAAGAAAGATAAAAACAGAAATGTGACCACTGGATTTGGCAACACCAAATAGTCCTAAAGGAGGGGGAGAGTTTAATCCTCAAATAGGAAAGAGGTTTGATGCTGGATGGCTAAAACAACAATTAGTGTCTATATTTATCTGGCAGAATAGGGTAGACTTGGCTATGGTAACAAACGAGCCAAATATCTCAATGGCATAACACAACAATGGTATATCTTTTCCACTCATGCAAAGCTGGCTATGGGTTAAGGCACTCTCCAGGGTAGCTGTCCTCAACTCTCCTGGGTAACTCAGAGATCCAGACTACTTCTCTCTTGGGCTCCACCATCTCAATGCAAAGCTTTCAGTATTGCCTCAAAAAGACAGCTGGAGGCTGGGCACGGTGGCTTACGCTTGTAATCCCAGCACTTCGGGAGGCCGAGGCGGGCGGATCACCTGAGGTCAGGAGTTGGAGAACAGTCTGGCCAACATGGTGAAACCTCATCTCTAAAAATACAAAAGTTAGCTGGGCATGGTAGGGGCGCCTGTAATCCCAGCTATTCAGGAGGCTGAGGCAGGAGAATTGCTTGAACCCGGGAGGTGGAGGTTGCAGTGAGCAGAGATTACACCACTGCACTCCAGCCTGGGCAACAGAGCAAGACTCTGACAAACAAACAAACAAAAACAAACTGCAAGGGAAGCTGGGAAATGTAGGAAGAAACTGTAAGCCATTTAGTAAGCAGTAGTATCATCTCTGCCACAGTTCTCTATAGTCATATTTGACTCTGTTCTCAGTGCGCAAGGTCCTAATCAATTGCAGAGCCCCCTTAGAGGAGGTATATATGGTGGGAATGGAAGGTGGGAGAGAAGGCTGCCTTGTTTCTTGGGTCAGATTGTGCCAAAAGATATGGGGACACCCCAATTCCAGGTAGACCCAGATGCGTTTTAGATGCTTCTCCTTGTGCAGCTGACAGAAACAGCTGTCAGAATCCCAGCTTGCTGGAAGGCTCAACACTACCAAATGTTTGCTTGTCTTGGCTCTGGCTTCCAAACAAATTCGGCCTCAGTTCAAAGCTGCCACCATCAGTGCTTTAGGGGAAATCACCTCTCTTAAATGCCACTAGACTTTGCAGTGGCCCCAATTCGATTGGGTTTTCTTCTTTCCTGAGACTATCACCCTTGAATAAAGGGACTAAAGCAATTCCTCCCACGTTTCCTTATGTGTCTCTTCTTGATAGAAACTGAGTAGTGACTCAGAGATGGCATGAGGGAGAAAAAGATTCTCACTCATCTGTACACTCATTCAGTAAAGATTTATTATACTTACTTTGTGCTAGGCTCTTTGCCAGCTACCAGGGTCATGGATATGAAAAACATAATCTACTGGGGGTTGCAGACAAGATGGCAGATCACTGAGATACCAGGTGATGAGGACAAATACAAAAAAGCTATGACAGACCAACAGAGGGCATGGCAAGCTCTGCTTAGGGTGGTCAGGGATGGCTTTCCTGAGGAGGAGCCCTTTGAGCTGGATCTCAAATGATGAACATGATGAGTTGACAAAGTCATAAGAAGGGGAAAGGACATTCCAAGTGTGGGGACCAGGGAGGAAAGGCATAGTGTGTATAAACACAGGCTAAGTCTGAGGAAGTATGAGCAGCAGGGTTGACAGGAGAAGAGAATGTTTGAAAGGACATGAGCGAGAAATGAAAATGGAAAGGTTCTGGCCAGGCACAGTGGCTCACGCCATAATCCCAGCACTTTGGGAGGCTGAGGTGGGCAGATCGCTTGAGGTCGGGAGGTTCAAGACCAGCCGGGCCAACATGCAGAAACCCTGTCTCTACTAAAAATACAAAAATTAGCCAGGCATGGTAGCACTCACCTGTAGTCCCAGCTACTTGGGAGGCCAAGGCACGAGAATCACTTGAAGCTAGGAGGCAGAGGATGCAGTGAGCCAAGATCGTGCCACTGCACTCTAAGCCTAGGCGACAGCGTTAGACTGCGTCTCAAAAAAAAAAAAAAAAAAAAAGGAAAAAAAAAACCAAAAAAGAAAATGGAAAGGTTCTGTATTATGGCTCCATTGGATGCAAGAACCAGAAGCCTAACTTGAATGAGGCTAGGCCAAAGGAGTGGTTTTTGGCTTCTATAACATTTTGAACCCTGTGTACCACAGCAACTGCATCCAGGAAAGCCCCCAGATCCTGCACTCCATCATTCATCTTTGTTTCTCTGCATACTAGCTTCTTTTTTTGTGTGTGGTAAAATATACATTTTAACCAATGTATATTTTATATACATCTACCATTTTAACCAATTTTAAGTGTACAGTTTGGTAACATTAAATCAATTCATATTATTGTGCAACCATCACCACCATCCATCTCCAGAACTTTTTCGTTTTCCCAGCTTGGAATTCCATAGCCATTAAGCGTTAACTCCCTCTTCTCCTCACTTTATTTTTTCAGTCTACTTTTCTCTCTTGCTGGAACTGTAGAATCCCTAGCTTACGTGTCCTAGCTTCCTCACCAGAGAGGAGTAATTATCTTCACTTTGTTCCAGATTCTCAAAATTCTTCAGAACAAGTCTGATTGACGAGATTTGGCTGCATACTCACTCACATCTGTGGTCATGGGGGATGGAATGCTATGATTGATAGGCCGTACCTGAACCATACGGCTGGATCAAAGGGAGGAGCAAATCTCCAAAAGGAAGGAGCTACTCTTTCATAAGGAAGGAGGGAGGGGCCAAACATGAGTAGATGAAATATGAAATGTTCATCAGAGATAGGCTGAGACCCAGCTACAGGAAGCCTTGAGTGCCAGGCTGAGGAGGTCAGCCTTTAGTCTATGAGGTATTATGGGACAGTTTAAATCAAGGAGAGCCATACATACAATGAAATTGGACTACAAAACCTGCTTTTTTTCTTACTTGAGGCTCTACTTTTCTACTTTTGAGCTTTCTCTTGTGTTTTTCAAGGTGTTTTTTTTTTTGAAACGGGGTCTCGCTCTGTTGCCCAGGCTGGAGTGCAGTGGGTGTGATCTCGGCTCACTGCAAGCTCTGCCTCCCGGATTCACACCATTCTCCTGCCTCAGCCTCCCAACTGGGACTACAGGCACCTGCCACCATGCCCGGCTAATTTTGTGTGTGTGTTTTTTTTTTTTTAGTAGAGATGGGGTTTCACCGTGTTAGCCAGTATGGTCTCAATCTCCTGAACTTGTGATCCACCCGCCTTGGCCTCCCAAAGTGCTGGGATTATAGGCAAGAGCCACCGCACCTGACCACTTTTTTTTTTGAAACAGAGCCTTACTCTGTCACCCAGGCTGGAGTGCAATGGCGTGATCTCAGCTGACTGCAACCTCTGCCTCCGGGGTTCAAGCGATTCTCATGCCTCAGCCTCCAGAATAGCTGGAACTACAGGCGCTCATCACCATGCCTGGCTGATTGTTTTTTGTATGTTAGTAGAGACGGGGTTTCGCTATGTTGGCCAGGCTGGTTTTGAACTCCTGACCTCAAGTGATCTGCCCACCTCTGCCTCCCAAAGTGCTGGGATTACAGGTGTGAGCCACCACGCCCAGCCTTTTTTTTTTTTTTTTTTTTTTGAGATGGAGTTTCACTTTTTCGCTTTTGACGGAGTGCAATGGCGTGATCTCAGCTCTCTGCAACCTCTTGTCTCCCAGGTTCAAGGAATTCTCCTGCCTCAGCCTCCCAAGTAGCTGGGACTACAGGTGTGTGCCACCACGCCCAGCTAATTTTTGTATTTTTAGTAGAGATGTGGTTTCACCATGTTGACCAGCTTCATCTCAAACTCCTGATCTCAGGTGATCTACCCGCCCCAGCCTCCCAAAGTGCTGGGATTACAGGCGAGAGCCACAGCGCCTGACTTCAAGGTTGCTTTGAAAGCTAATTTTTTTTTTTTTTTGAGACGGACTTCAAGGTTGCTTTGAAAGCTAATTTTTTTTTTTTTTTTTGAGACGGAGTCTCGCTCTGTCGCCCAGGCTGGAGTGCAGTGGCCTGATCTCAGCTCACTGCAAGCTCCGCCTCCCGGGTTTATGTCATTCTCCTGCCTCAGCCTCCCGAGTAGCTGGGACTACAGATGCCCGCCACCTCGCCCGGCTAGTTTTTTTTTATTTTTAGTAGAGACGGGGTTTCACCGTGTTAGCCAGGATGGTCTCAATCTCCTGACCTCGTGATCCGCCCGTCTCGGCCTCCCAAAGTGCTGGGATTACAGGCTTGAGCCACCGCGCCCGGCCTGAAAGCTAATTTTAATTAGATGTCACATGAATATTGAGGCTCCTAGCTCCTTCCTCTGGCCTCAGGAGTCACCTCTACCTGATGTGATCTCCATTTTTCCCTCTGGATCATGAGCTTCTGTGCCTAGTCAGCCTGATCTGGGTCACCTCCTATTTTCTGGGTCTCCTGGCCTGTCCTCTCTCCGTCTGCCTCAGGGAGTGGCCTCTTTATCCATCTGGAAGTCTTCCTGCCTCTGACCTGTCCTCTGATGCTCACATCGAAGTCCTATCTGTTTTATCTCCAAAATGCTTATGGAATCTCACCCTTTCTCCCTGGGCTTACATGCACTGCCCTGTTCAAGCCTCATTATTTCTTCTGCTTCAATTTTGACCCCAGCCCCTCAGTTGGTCTGTTTTGTGAAGCCATTGGCTCATGTCTACCCCTACTCAAAAACTTTCTCCAGTTCCCACTGCAGAAAGCCTCATCTTCTTGCATGCCTCCTGGACTCAAGCCATTTTGCCTTCTTTATGTTATCTAACTAAGTATGCCCAGGATTGTTAAGCCTTGCTTCTTTGCAAATGCTGGTCCCTCTGCTTCTTATGCCCTTCCTATCCCTCTTCACTTGGTGTAATCCTTTGCATATTTCAGGCTCATTTCCATGGTTACCATCCATCTTTCTACAGTCACCCACCTCCCTCCATCCTTTGTGTCCCCAGGGGACAGTGTAGATAACTCTAGAGTTACATGTATTACTAGGGTATCCACATACTTTACGGTCCAAAGCAGGACACTTGGAAGGAAGAAAGGGAATGCTATTAATTTGCGCTGGTTTAACAGGTGTCAATCGATCTGTTCCAGGCAAACTGGAAGATATGATCACCCACCTACACCCGACATCGCTGTAAAACCCGCAGTTCGTGCTTTCATTTATCTAATTCATTGCTCTCAACAGCCCTGTGAGCTTGGTATTGCTATCCCGTTTTCAAGATGAGAAGATGGAGCCTCAGAGAGAGAAGACTTGTGGTCATACAGTCAGCTCATCAGATTCTAAATCCTGGACTCCGACTCCACCCTTGGCACCTCCAATACCACAGGGTCTTGTCTGGGTTAGTGACATGTGAACTCTTTTTTTTTTTTTTTTTTTTGAGGCGTAGTCTCGCTCTGTCGCCCAGGCTGGAGTGCAGTGGCCGGATCTCAGCTCACTGCAAGCTCCGCCTCCCGGGTTTACGCCATTCTCCTGCCTCAGCCTCCCGAGTAGCTGGGACTACAGGCGCCCGCCACCTCGCCCAGCTAGTTTTTTGTATTTTTTAGTAGAGACGGGGTTTCACCATATTAGCCAGGATGGTCTCGATCTCCTGACCTCGTGATCCGCCCGTCTCAGCCTCCCAAAATGCTGGGATTACAGGCTTGAGCCACTGTGCCCGGCCGACATGTGAACTCTTAAGACAAAGAGGGAAGGTAGAAATGGAATCTTACTCAATGCATGCACTGGTCTCTGTCCAGGGCCTTGTGTAGCAAAGACCTCAGGACATGTTTGTTGGATGGATGACTTCTTTTTTTGTTTTGTTTGTAGACAGGGTCATGCTATGTTGCCCAGGCTGGAGTGTAGTGGCCATTCACAGGCAAAATCATAGTATGATACAACTTCAAACTCCTGCGCTCGAGCAGTCCTCCTGCCTCAAGTCTTCCAAGTAGCTGGGACTACAGGCTTCATGACACCAAACCCATCGGATAGGTGACTTCTTAGGGATAGATACTGTGTGTTTTATCTTAAAATCTGTGCCCCTCCCCAGGACTTGTTATACATGGATTCATTCATTCAATCAATCAATGAACATTTATTGAGTACCTACTATGTGCCTGACAGTGTTGGTGATACAGCAATGAGCAAAACAGATAGGGTCCCTGCTGACATGGAGCTTATAATCCAGTGGGAAAAAAACCCTTACAAAAACAACCATACAAATAAACATACAGTTACAAATCAGGATAAATGGTAAGAAGGAAAAACACTTGGTGTGAGGTGTAAGAAATATTTTGGAGGTAAATTTAATAGGTTTTGTTCATAGATTTGATTGGGGACAGCGAGATGGAGATGGTTCTCAGGTTTTTGCTTGAAACAGAGAAGAGCATTTTGGGGAGATAGGTGGGGCTGGATGTGTGGGACTTGAGGCATCTGTGGGATTTCTCTTTTAATCTTTGCCACCTCCAGCAGGTCGATTTACTCAAAGCTGAAAAATTAGAGCAAATAATGGAGACCTGCAAATAAAGCTGGCCTCCAGGTAGGTAAGGTAGAAAGAGGGGCAGGTGTGGGAAGGCAGGAGAAAAGCAGAGAAGGGAAGGGGGACGAGAGGTGTTCATGGAGACAATAATCAGACCTCCCAGATAATAATCAGACCTCCCAAGACAATAATCAGACGATAATCAGACAATTGCTCCCACACAATAATCAGACGTCCCAAGCTCCCAATAATCAGACCTCCCTAGGACTGCGGCGATACCGTACGTTTCACACTGCGGAACGAGCACGGCTCGCGTCTTCCCTTGCCCGGGGCAGGGCCAGCGCTTTCCTCCGACGCTCGAACAAGGGGAGGGGGCCGCTCAGTGCCTGGAAATCCAAGCAGCGTTGGCTTGCTTGGCTGCGCAACCCGCCAATCCGGCTGCGCCCGGTGGCGGTGCCATGTGACCAGCCTCCCCTTCCCTCCCTGGCCTTCCAGGGAAGACCGGCATCCCCGCCACCCGGCCACCCTCGCCATCCCGTCCCCGCCCCTCGCGTGCCGCATCCGCGCGGGAGGGCGCCGGCGAGGGGCCGGGATTCCGCCGCAGTCCGCAGCGGCGCAGGGGACGGGAGCGGAGCGGAGGCGAGCGAGTTGCTGCCGCAGCTCCCGCAGTGTTTTCTGTCAAGGTCAAGCATACCCACTCTTTGACAAGGCTGCCTCCGAAATCCCTCCCTTGCAGTCCTCCCAGCCGTTCCCACCGCCTTTGCCACTCATCCGGAGGCAGCCTTCCTCGGACCACTGCCCCTCCCTCTCACTGGGCTTCCAGCAGACACAGCGGGGGATGGGAGGGTTTCAATAGATACTGTCCCGCGAGCTTCCCAGCCACCTTTCTCATGCCTACAGCTCATGGTGTGTCGCCCTGCCTTAAACCCCACGCTGGCTCCCCGTGCCCGATGAGAGAGCATTTGGAGCCTTCATAACCAAGACTCACCTTCATCCTCACCAGTCCCACCGCCTCCTTACACGGGAGACCCCATCCCTCTGGACCCCTGGCCCTTCCAGGGATAGCCATCACTTGTATACTTGTGACTGCTCTTGCTGTAGGATCCCCTTTCCCCCTTTGTGAGCCTAGCGAATTCCTAGACCCTACTTAATTATAATAAAGCAACAGAGGGTAGAAACTGGCACTAAAATGCCACTTAGCAAAGGTCACAAAGGTGAAAGCCTGCAGGAGTCAAGCAGGGGCCAGAAATACGCTGGTGCATCAGGGGCATAAGAAAAACCTGTCTTATGGCATGAAGTACAGTATTTAGAAAGAAAAAACAAAGGAAAAACCTGTCAAAAGGGCAGCTCTTCATTTAGGCCAATATGCTCCTTAGGAGAAATGTGGGTCTTATGATGCCAGATTTTCTGAATTTATAAGACAAGTCACAAATCTGGACTTTTATGTGTAATCCATCAATTTATAAATGTTGATTTGACTTTTTAAAAACACCCCTGTGAGCCAGATGCATGTCATAAACCCTCAGCGCATGACCTCCACCCTTAGAGAAGAGGATGGCTTTTGTTAGGAAAATACTTTGGAAAACTAGGGTAAAGGTGTGGTCTTGAATGTCTGAAAGGCAGCTGTTCTGGGGGCAACGAAGAAGAGGAGGCCGGGCACGGTGGCTCACGCCTGTAATCCCAGCACTTTGGGAGGCCGAGGCGGGCGGATCACGAGGTCAGGAGTTTGACACCAGCCTGGCCAACATAGTGAAACCCAATCTCTACTAAAAATACAAAAAATAACCAGGTGTGGCGGCACGTGCCTGTAGTCCCAGCTACTTGGGAGGCTGAGACAGGAGAATCGCTTGAACCCGAGAAGCAGAGGTTGCAGTGAGCCAAGACCATGCCATTGCACTCCAGCCTGGGTGACAGAGTGAGACTCCATCTCAAAAAAAAAAAAAGAAGATAACTTAGATTTGGATCTGTTCCCCAATGGCTCTGGATGTTTTAAACAAGAGGTCATACATACACTGAGAAGCTACTGAGGGCTCAGAGATTCTACCAGAATCTGGAGGACTGGATTTGGGACATGGGCAGGACCCGAGGGCTCTGGGGAGGGGTGGGCAGCAGGAAGCCAGAGAGGGCCAGAATGACAGCAAATGTTTCCTCCTATCCTTGTGGGGACTACATGAAGGCCAAAGAGGAGCCCTGTAAAGCTTTCACTTGATGATGGTGGTGATGGGGAGATAGGAGAGAAAACCAACCCCCCAACCCTGAGGCTTCACACAGTGGGATATGCCTGGAAGAGAAACCTGAGAGGTCCTTAAGAAGAGAGAGTGGAATGAATAGCCAAAGGCAAATGTCCTTTACCAGGAGACAAGAGCTGGCTTGTGGCTGAGGCTGGGCGCTATGGAGGAAAGTAGAAAAGGCTGTTTTGGAAACAGCGAGTTGTTTTTGTTTTTGTTCACCCTGAGGTTTATTTTTTTTTATTTTTTATTTTTTTTTGAGACGGAGTCTTGCTCTGTCACCCAGGCTGGAGTACAGTGGCCAGATCTCAGCTCACTGCAAGCTCCGCCTCCCGGGTTCTCGCCATTCTCCTGCCTCAGCCTCCCGAGTAGCTGGGACTACAGGCGCCAGCCTCCTCGCCCGGCTAGCTTTTTGTATTTTTTTAGTAGAGACGGGGTTTCACCATGTTAGCCAGGATGATCTCGAACTCCTGACCTCGTGATCCGCCCGTCTCGGCCTCCCAAAGTGCTGGGATTACAGGCTTGAGCCACCGCACCCGGCCCACCCTGAGGTTTATAGCTATGATGTGAATGTCTCTGTCTCCTATCCCTGGAAATATTCAAGAAAGATCTTCTATATTCATGGAGGCTGCCCTGACTGAGGTGTTGGTGGAAACAGCTGAAGGGACTAACTTTTACATCTGTTTTGGTATAATGCTGACCAAAGATAGTACAGGCTGAAGTAGGAATTGGAGCAGGAGAAACAAAGTCTCTCAGGAATTTGCAGTAATCCTGGAAAGGGGTTTTGTAATGGGTGCTTGGGTCCATCCTTTGAAGGTTTCAAGGGGTCAGAAGGCCCCTGGCTGACATCCAGGTTACATTAATAAAAGACCAACTATTATTAATTGAGTACAGTCCCCACCTTATGATTTCTTGACTTTACAATAGTGTGAAAGCAATATGCATTCAGTAGAAACCATACTTTTTTTTTTTTTTTGAGACAGAGTCTTGCTTTGTTGCCCAGGCTGGAGTGCAGTGTCATGATCTCAGCTCACTGCAACCTCAGCCTCCCGGGTTCAAGCAATTCTCCTGCCTCAGCCTCCCAAGTAGCTGGGACTACAGGTGGGCACCACCACGCCTGGCTAATTTTTGTATTTTTAGTAGAGATGGGATTTCTCCATAGGCCAGGCTGGTCTCGAACTCCTGACTTCAAGATCCGCACGCCTTGGCTTCCCAAAGTGCTGGGATTATAGGCGTGAGCCACCACGCCTGGCCTAGAAACCATACTTTCAGTACCCAACCATTCTGTTTTTCACTTTCAGTGCAGTTTTCAATATATTCCACGAGATATTCAACACATTACTTAAAAATAGGCTTTGTGTTATATAATTTTGCCAAACTGAAGGCTAGTGCAAGTGTTCTGAGCATGTTTAAGTTAGGCTAAGCTAAGCTATGATGTTCGGTAGGTTAGGTTTATCAAATGCGTTTTCTGCTTACAATATTTTCAACAGATGATGGGTTTATTGAGACATAAGTTGAGAAGTGGCTGGGCGCAGTGGCTCACACCTGTAATCCCAGCACTTTGGGAGGCAGAGGTGGGTGGATCACTTGAGGTCAAGAGTTTGACACCAGCATGGCAAAACCCCATGTCTACTAAAAATACAAAAATTAGCTGGGCATGGTGGTGGGCACCTGTAATCCCAGCTGCTTGGGAGGCTGAGGCAGGAGAATCACTTGAACCTCCAGAAGGCGGAGGTTGCAGTGAGCTGAAATTGTACCACTGCACTCCAGCCTGAGCAATAGAGTAAGACTGTGTCTCAGAAAAAAAGTTGTATACACTTGCTTGTGCAAAACACTGTGTTAAATGCTACATACATTTTATCTGTTACCCTCACGGTGATTTTTTTTTTTTTTTTTTTTTTTTTTTGAGACAGTCTCACTCTGTTGCCCAGGCTGGAGTGCAGTGGCTCAATCTCAGCTCACTGCAACCTCCGCCTCCTGCATTCAAGTGATTTTTCCGTCTCAGCCTCCCAAGCAGCTGGGATTACAGGCACCCGCCATTATGTCCAGCTCATTTTTGTATTTTTGTAGAGACGGGGTTTCACCATGTTGCCAGGCTGGTCTTGAACTCCTAACCTCAGGTGATCTGCCTGCCTTGGCCTCCCAAAGTGCTGGGATTACAGGCGTGAGTCACCTCACTTGGCCCCCCACAGTGACTTATGAGGGAAGTACTATTATTATAACTCCCATTTGGCAGAAGAAATTAAGGCCCAGAGAGGTGAAGTGACTTATCAAAGGCCAGAGATAGCAAACAGTGGATTGGATCTGCTCTCCAGACAACTGCCCTCAGCAGAAATTGTCATCTTGTTTGGTGTTTCTGCCCACTCAATGACAGCACTTACCATCTTACCACGAAGAGATATAGACGATGTTTTGATTTGGTCGTCTGTCCTCTCCACTACCATATAAGGGGACAGGAGCTGCTAATTGCAAATGCCCAGAATACCAGTGGGTGCTGCATACATGTGAAATAAATCCCTTTAGGAAAGCTAATAGAGGTACTCTCGAGTCTCAGATCTTTGTGCCCTTGGGCAAGTCATTCTGGGTCTCAGTTCCCTTATCTGTGAAATGGGGATTATAATATACATCTCACAGGGTTATTGCAATATTTAAATGAGACCAGGCCATGGAATTTCTATAAATTGCCATACAAATGGCAGCTGTTGCTGCTTCTATAAAGATGACGAGGATGATGAGAACTGCGGAAGGAGCAGGGAAGGAAACCAGGATCTAGAAATCCCAGAACTGTATCAGCTCAGACAGGAAATTCTCAGAAGACCTAGCCAGTTTGCAGTGTTCCCAAAACTACCATATCTTCATTCATTCTTCATTGATGGAACACCTATGTACCAGTGCTTGATCTCATTTCATTCAAAACTCTGCAAAGCAGACACTCAAATTATCCTCATTTTACAAGTGAGAAATATAAGGTTAGAGAGATGATATGACTTCCCCAAGGGAACACAGCTAGAAAGTGGCAGAGGCAGGATTTGAACTCCGATCTGTGTGATTCTAAATCCTTGTTCTTTCCATTTTCTACTCCACAGTTTTTTCAGTCTTCGCTTCATTCTTCAGAACATTTATCAAGCATCAATTAAGTAAGAGGCCTTTTGCAGGGGCCAAGAGACACAAGCCCCAGACTCTGGTTTCTGGTTTAGCTGGGGAGGTAGATAACTCAATGGATATTTACATTTCAGCATGATAAACTCTCTCTGTTGTGGGCAGGGTAGTGCGGGTGATAGAGGAGTGGGCCATTGCTTTAGACTTGCTTTTCTCCTTGGTCTACAAGACCCCCGAGGCACATCTCACACTTTCCAAATGGCTCCCTTCACAAGTTCCCCTCACCCCTCCTGTCTGGGGGTGGAGGCGGGTGATGTAGTGGGGAACATAAAGCAATCAACAATTTGGTCCAAAAGAGGCCTGGTGCGGTGGCTCATGCCTGTAATCCCAGCACTTTGGGAGGCCTTGCGGGGATGATTGCTTGAGGCCAGGAGTTTGAGACCAGCCTGGGCAACATAGTAAGACCCCATCTCTACAAAAAAGTAAAAAAAGCTAACTGGGCGTGGTAACAGGCGCCTGTAGTCCTAGCTACTTTAGAGGCTAGGTGGAAGGATCACTTGAGCCCAGGAATTCAAGGTTGCAGTGAGCAGTGATTGCGCTATCACACTCCAGCCTGGGTGACAGAGTGAGACCCTGACTCAAAAACAAAACAAAAAAACATAATTGCCTCTAAAATAAATCTCTTTCAACTAGCCCTCTTCTCTCTTCTGTCTTCTCTCTCTCTCTCTCTCACACACACACACACACACACACACACACACACACGCACACTCACACTCTGGGGTTGATGGGATTAATACTGGTAGAACTGGTTTCTTCATCCTTCAGCATGCCTGGATGTAGTAGTCCTTGCCTCTGCCCCAAAGCCAAAATGACAGGAAACTTGCATTTAACATCTTGTTACATTATGCATTAAAAAGAAATCCAGGAGAGTTAACCCAACTGTTAATAGTGATTATCTCTAGGTGATGAAGTTATATGTAATCTCTATTTTCTTATTTTTACTTATTGGCTTGTTTTTTTCTGCCATGAATTTATTAAGTTTTTTAATAAGTAAAAATAAATACATAAAATTATTCTCTATTTTAATAATTATTTGTGGTCCCACAGATGGAGGTATTTCTATTAAATACTCAGAAAAAGGCCGGGTGCAGTGGCTCATGCCTGTAATCCCAGCACTTTTGAAGGCCAAGGTGGGCGGATCACTTTAGGTCAGGAGTGGGCAAGATGGTGAAACGCTGTCTCTACTAAAAATACAAAAATTAGCCTTTTCCTTTTGCAGGTGGTGGCGAAGGTGGAAAGAAAGCCCTGAAGGCCTTGGGCACACAACGTGAGTACAAGGTGGTGGGTCGCTGCCTGCCTACCCCCAAATGCCAAACACCGCCCCTCTACCACATGCAAATCTTTGCGCCTAATCATGTAGTTGCCAAGTTCCACTTCTGGTACTTCCTATCTCAGTTAAAGAAGATGAAGAAGTCTTCAGGGGAGACTGTCAACTGTGGGCAGGTGTTTGAGAAGTACCCACTGCGGGTAAAGAACTTCAGCATCTGGCTGCGCTATGACTCCCGGAGCAGCACCCACAACATGTACTGGGAATACCGGGACAACCACCACGGGCGTTGTCACCAGTGCTGCTGAGACATGGGCACCCAGTACCGCGCCAGGGCCCACTTCATCCAGATCATGAAGGTGGAGGAGATCACGGCCAGCAAGTGCCGGCGGCCGGCTGTCAAGCAATTCCACGACTCCAAGATCAAGTTCCTGCTGCCCCACTGGGTGCTGTGCCATCAGCAGAAGTCATGCTTCACCAGGAGACCCAACACCTTCTTCTAGGTACAGGGTGCTCTCCCGGGTGTGCCTCAAAAAAACTCAGGAACACCCCAGTCGGGGGGAAAAATTAGCCAGGCATGGTGGTAGGTGCCTATAATTCCAGCTACTCGGGAGGCTGAGGCAGAAGGATCGCTTGAACCCAAGAGGTGGAGGTTGCAGTGAGCCGAGATCGCACCACTGTACTCCACCTTGGGTGACAGAGGGAGACTCTGTCTCAAAAAAAAAAAAAAAGAAATACTCTCAGCAGGGGTTTGTCCTGGGCACTGGCAGCACACAGAGAAGAAGTGAGAGCTCATTCAGGATTAAAAACAAGAGTCACCATTCCTGAAGGATTTCTCTGAGCCCAATTCCTTGTTCCTTCATAGCCATTGATATGCATATCTCAGTTAATCCTCAAAATCAGTTTAGGAGAAACATTATTTCACAGCTGAGGAAACCAAAGATCCTGAGACTCAGAGAGGTTCGTTCCATTATTTGCCCAGGGACACACAGCTAGAAAGTGAAGGAGGCAGGATTTGAATCCAGATCTGAATGACTTCATAGTTTGTAAATTTTTAAGCTCTGAACTTTGCCTTTCCAGTTGCAAGATGCTGATGCATTCTTGTATTTCCAGCTCTTCACACACAGGCACTCATCGATATTAGCACTGCCTGAAGAAGTCAGTGAGGTAAAGATCATTGTCTCATTTTCCAGATTAGAAAATTAAGGCCAGAGAGGGGACCTGCTCAGTGTGGTCAGCTGAGAAGTAGTGGCATTCCTTCTAGAATCCAGGTCTCCTTTCTTGCCTTGGGTAGCCCTCCTCCTTCCGCTACTTTCTGCCAACTGCTGAGGCTTCCTTCTCGAAACAAATGACTCAAGGTAAATCACTGATTGGACTTCCCCTTTCTCAAAACACAGGAAGCCTGTGTTGTTTGCAATCCCTGTGGGTGAACAGTTTCAGCTCAGAAGTAGGCTGGGCCACATAGAGGACTGGGTCCTGCTGGGGCAGGGCTCCAGGCTACTGGGGATGGCACAGCTGCATTTTTCCTTCCTGAGGGTCATGTCAGTGTGTCTGTCAAGTCAGGTTTGATGTCTTACCCCAAAGAACCGGCTGTACTATTATGAAATTTAGAAAAATGAGCCCAAGAGGGAGGGGCCTCTCAATAATTAATAATGACGACTACTATTATTTCATGTTTATGGCACATTAATCTTCCAACCAGGCACTGTGCTAAGTGGCTGACACGTGAACCCATTTGAGCCCCGGAACAGCCCTAGTAATAAGGTTCTATAGCTTTGGAGCCAAATAACACTAGATACAAATCACAGAAATGCCACTTTCCAGCTGTGACAACAGGGACATTATTTACATTCAGTCAATAAATACTTTTGAGCACTTACTATGTGCCACGTTTCAGTGAACAGAACAAAGATCCCTGCTCTCTTGTGATGTTTACATTCTACAAGGTAAAGCAAATTGTAAACATAATAAATATAATAAATTATAAATAAGTATAAATAAATTGAGTTAGAAAGTGGTAAGGGGGGCCGGGCGTGGTGGCTCAAGCCTGTAATCCCAGCACTTTGGGAGGCCGAGACGGGCGGATCACAAGGTCAGGAGATCGAGACCATCCTGGCTAACACGGTGAAACCCCATCTCTACTAAAAAATACAAAAAACTAAAAAATACAAAAAAAAAAAACTAGGCGGGCGAGGTGGTGGGGGCGCCTGTAGTCCCAGCTACTTGGGAGGCTGAGGCAGGAGAATGGCGTAAACCCGGGAGGCGGAGCTTGCAGCAGTGAACTGAGATCGGGCCACTGCACTCCACCTTGGGCGACAGAGCGAGACTCTGTCTCAAAAAAAAAAAAAAAAAAAAAAGTGGTAAGGGAAAGATACAGTAGAGCAGGGAGGAGACAGGGAGTGCTGATGCAGCATCAGTGCAGGCAAGAGGCAGGATGAGTTAAATAGTGGTGTCAAGGAAAGTCTTGCTGAGAAGGTGCTATGCATACAAAAGAGAGGTGAGGTTAGCCATGCAGGTAACTGGGGAAACCCTTATTAAGCAGAAGGAACCGCCAAAGCAAAAGCCCTAAGTGTGCTTGGTGGTTTCAAAGAGTAGCCAGTGCCAGGCGCGGTGGCTCACGCCTGTAATCCCAGCACTTTGGGAGGCCGAAGCGGGCGGATCACAAGGTCAGGAGTTCAAGACCATCCTGGCCAACATGGTGAAACCCATCTCTACTAAAAATACAAAAATTAGCTGGGTGTGGTGGCGCGCCCCTGTAGTCCCAGCTACTCGGGAGGCTGAGGCAGGAAAATCGCTTGAACCTGGGAGGCGGAGGCGGAGGGTACAGAGAGCGGAGATCGTGTCACTGCACTCCACCCTGGCGATAAAGCAAGACTTTGTCTCAAAGACAACAACAACAACAAACAAACAAACAACAAAAAAACAAAGAGCAGCCAGGAGGCTAGTATGGCTGAACAGTGGCCAGGGAAAGAGTCCTCCCTACCCACAATGTTGCCCCAGTCATTCTTTCTCATACCTTGTTCTGTGCTTCCTTCCTTGCTCTTCTCATAATTTCCAAGTATTTAATTTACTTGAGTGTTTGCTTATTTCTTGTTCATTTCCTCCACCAGCCCTAAGTTCCTTAAAGTCAGAGAACACGTTAGTTTTACTCGGTGTTGACCACACAGCCTGGGACATGGAAAGCACTTAAAGTTGAATTAATGAGTAAACCATCAATCCATCCATCCATCCGTCCGTCTAGTCACAGTTATGACAGAATCTTCCCATAATGTAGACTACTATTTCTCAGGGTAGCTCTGGTTACCCTGAGAGTTCTCAGGACATTAGCAACAGAGTTAAACTGCATGGGTTACCCTGAGAGTTCAGGACATTAGCAACAGAGTTAAACTGCATGGGTTCTCTGGTTACCCTGAGAGTTCAGAGAACTCTCTGGTTACCCTGAGAGTTCAGGACATTAGCAACAGAGTTAAACTGCATGGGTTCCAGTTCTGGTTCTACTGTTTACTAGTTGTGTGATCTCAGGCAAGTTAAGAAAAACCTCTCTGTGCATCATATCTATCAACTGGCAAAACAGTAGTATCATTCTCTAAGGGAGGGTTGTAAGCAGTGTAAACAGCACCAGGGGTATAGTGCTTATGTATGTGTTTTCTCTATGCAGTCTAGCCATGAGCGTGAGGAGACCACTTCCTTCTTCCTGTACCAGATCCTAAAAGGGCAGAGAGAAGGGCAAGGGGTGCTATGGTGAGGCTACAGAACATCCCTAATGTGTGCTGCCACATGTGTGCTATGTGTTGGCAAATGGGGGTGGCCCTAGGGTCTTCACTGAAGTGACATTCTGGGGTTACTGTTCTTGCTGTGTAGCCCCCCAGCCTGATCCTCTGGCCTTTTTCTGCTAGACAACCTTTAGTGGAATCTTATTGCTTGCAATTGAGAAAGTTGAATGATACAGATATTAATACTGAATACCTATTTCTTTTTCTTTTTTTCTTTTTGAGATGCAGTCTGGCTCTGTCACCCAGGTTGGAGTGCAATGGCGTGATCTCAGCTCACTGCAACCTCCCCCTCCCAAGTTCAAGCGATTCTCCTGCCTCAGCCTCCCAAATAGCTGGGATTACAGGCACCTGACATCACGCCCGGCTAATTTTTGTATTTTTAGTAGAGACAGGGTTTCACCGTCTTGGCCAGGCTGGTCTTGAACTCCTGACTTCAGGTAATCTGCCTGCCTCAGCCTCCCAAAGGGCTGAGATTGCAAGTGTGAGCCACCACGCGTGGCCCTGAATACCTATTTCTATGCCTGATACCTTACATTTTATTTTATTTTATTTTCTTGAGATGGAGTCTTGCTCTGTCACCCAGGCTGGAGTGCAGTGGCGCAATCTTGGCTCACTGCAAGCTCCGCCTCCCAGGTTCACGCTCTTCTCCTGCCTCAGCCTCCTGTGCAGCTGGGACTACAGGTGCCCGCCACCACACCGGGCTAATTTTTTTGTAGTTTTAGTAGAGATGGGGTTTCACCATATTAGCCAGGATGTTCTCGATCTCCTGACCTCGTGATCCACCCACCTCGGCCTCCCAAAGTGTTGGGATTACAGGCATGAGCCACTGCACCGGGCCTCCATTCATTATTTCATTAACTCTTTACACAGACCTGAGAGGCAGACATTAACCCCATTTTACAGATGAAGGAACCAGCTCAGAGAGGTGGAGTAACTTGATCAAGGTCATGTAGCCAATGACTGGCAAAATCAGGGTTCAGGCCCAGGGTGACTCCTAAATTGCTCTTTCAATGTGATTAAAGGCCCCAGCAGGATTTTCTCCTCCAGCACTTGCTGTCAGTGATGACAAAGCACAGCTCAGTTCAGCTGGAAGCGAGGAAATCGTGTGAATCTGGTTCCTAAGCAAGAAAGAGAAATGGGTCGGGGCAGCCTGGGAGAGTTCTAGAACCTGGAGGGGAACATAGGCCTTGCCTAGGTAAGTGCTTCAACATGAGGAGTCCTGTCCCTACTGCCCCTAAGACCAGAGACATTTTCTCTCTGAGGTCTGAGCCCAGCTATCGCTGAATGGCCTGATTCTCATGAAAATGTGGAGATAGAAAACATCTGGGGGGGCTGTGGTTGCCAGGCAACAACCAGCCATTCACTCTCTTGCCAGAATCAAGGAGGCTGTCTGATGCTGACAGAGATAGCTGGATCTGAGGCCTGGAGACCTAGATTTTGGTTCTGATTTGCTGTGTGGTCTTGGGCAAGTCCCTGCCTTTCTCTGAGCCTTCGTTTCCCATCTTTTATGTAAAGAGCAGTCAGACTTACAAGTGACAAGATGAACAGGCACCAGGTGGTCAGAATTAGAGTGATAGTATGGCACAGGCAGAGGACCGGGGCAGGTCATGGGTGAGGGAAGACTCAGTTCTCCCTTCCATCCTGCCCTAGGCTATCCTGACTCTGGTTACTAGCTAGGGGCAAGGGACATTTCCTTTCCCACCCTGAGCTAATTCAGGCCACCCAGACTCCATCCCAGGCTCAACCTTGCAGCTCAGAGTCTAGGAATTATCTTCACACCCACAAATTAGCACAGCCACCACCTACTCCGCCAACTTTTCCCCACGGGGAGTTTCCTCAGTTCCTGCTGAAGTGAAGCTACCCAGCTTTGGGTGTTTCCCTGGACACCCATCAGAGGACCTTCTGACAGTTTGCGGGGATTGCACTGATGGTAAACCCTGAGGGTGGTGTGTTTCGCAGCAATCAGAAGAGTTAACATTTTCTGTTTCACATCCATTACAAAATATGACAGCAGCTGCCATTTGCTGGGCCTGGCACAGCCTCAAATGCTTTATGTCTGTAATCTCATTTAATCCTCATATAATCCAGGGGGATAGGAATGAAGGTCCTATTGTACAGATGAGGAAATGGAGCCTCAGAGAGGGGAATTGATTTGCCCAAGGTCCCAGTAAATGGTGCAGGCAAGACTCCCACTCAGGGCCACAGCCTGGGGTTTAACCACTACAGGTCACTGCTTCCTCACAGTCCCACCAGACAGCATCAGAGCTGGAAGGGTTCCACCTGCTCCCAACTTTACAGATGGACAAATCAAGGCCCAGAGGGAAGAAGTGACTGGCCCAAGGTCATGTAACAAGTTAATGCTAGAGCAGATTCTAGGACCACTCTGCTCAAAGGCTCACCATACTATTCCAGAAAACAAAAAGTACCCCAGGCAGAAGCAGCAGATAAATCAGAAATCTCATTTTAAGAAATCCATAGCATTTCCTAGGAAGTCAAACAGTGCATGAGGTTCACAAGACAAGGATCTCACAGAGGTTCTTGAGGTTAGGGCAGAGTCCCAGCATTCCTCTAGGCAGTAAGGGGCCTGTGGGTGTCACTCTTTTGGTCCTACAGATGAAGCTGCAACTCCAGCTACTGGCGGAGGTAATATGTATGTCCAGAATGTCCTCAACTGCCTCACCTAGCTAATGACTACCTGTCTTTAAGTGTTAGTTCGAGGTCACTTCCTCTGGGAAGGCCTCTGTGAACCCCTAAGCTTGCCCCACTATAGATTCTCATGGCCCCCGCTCTTTTCCATAAGAGCACTGACCTCGGTTTGCCCTGTGGACGCATATCAGAGGCACATTTAACTAACACCAGCTTTACAACTTATCCTCCAACCACTGACCTCCAAAGATGCCACCCCAGAATTTGGTATTATCCTCACAAAACCCAACTCATCTTTTAGCATGCGCTAAGCTGATAGATGCTGAATACAGTAACAAACTGGAGTCACCCCTGCAGATACCAGGAACACTTCTGAATTCTCTGCTCAACCTCAATGCATCCCTAGAGATGGGGTCATTTTCTTAAAGGCAGAGAGGCTTCAATGTCCAAGTATCTCAAGACAGCCTTTCCTTTAGTTACTTATTTTAGCATACAAAAGAATTTGAAGATGGAAGAGGGGACAACTAGCCCAGGAATGCAGCCCAAGAAGCTGGAAAAGTTATGAAAACCAATTCTCATTGAGCACACAAAAGAATTATTGTGCAGTACAGGTAATTTAAGGGCTTTATTTTATTTTATTTTATTTTATTTTTTGAGACAAAGTCTTGCTCGTCGCCCGGGCTGGAGTGCAGTGGCCGGATCTCAGCTCACTGCAAGCTCCGCCTTCTGGGTTTACGCCATTCTCCTGCCTCAGCCTCCCGAGTAGCTGGGACTACAGGCGCCCGCCACCTCACCCGGCTAGTTTTTTGTATTTTTTAGTAGAGATGGGGTTTCACCGTGTTAGCCAGGATGGTCTCGATCTCCTGACCTCGTGATCCGCCCGTCTCGGCCTCCCAAAGTGCTGGGATTACAGGCTTGAGCCACCGCGCCCGGCCCTTTATTTTATTTTTTGAGACAGAGTCTCGCTCTGTTGCCCAGGCAGGAGTGCAATGGCATGATCTTGGCTCACTGCAACCTCCGCTTCCCAGGTTCAAGCAATTCTCCTGCCTCAGCCTCCCGAGTAGCTGGAATTACAGGCGCCCATCACCATGCCCAGCTAATTTTTGTATTTTTAATAGAGACGGGGTTTCACTGTGTTGACCACACTGGTCTCGAACTCCTGACTCCAGGTGATCTGCCCGCCTTGGCCTCCCAAAATGCTGGGATTACAGGTGTGCACCACTGCGCCCAGCCCTAAGAGCTTTAAATGTAGTTTTAGGTATGTCTTTTCTACCTGACTGCTGACTTTAAAACTGAACCCCGTTCAGAGACACCCTCATTATGATTATAAATATGAAAGAGTATTGAATTTCTACACACACATCTCTCCACAGACCCAAAGTCCCATGATAACTTGTTTGGCTCATCTCACTGTAGCCACACCTAGCACCATGCTGGACACAAAGCAGGTACTCAGTAAATGTTTACTGAAGGAACAAATCAAACATGCTTACTTGTGAAAATAAGACCAGAGTGGTTTGTATGGGTCTAGGTGGCTACAGGTACTCTCACTCTTCAAGACAAGAAGCCACATATGCACCACTGTGCACCTGCTCCTCCAAATACACCAGGCCAGAGGCAGAGTGAAGGTGAATGTGGATTTGTATGTGTTTATTCACTGCACACTATATGAAAACTGGAGCCAGTTTTCTATAATATTTTTGGCAATTACATCTGTATCAGTTTCACAAATTACCACAAATTTGTGGCTTAAAACAAGACGATTTTTATTGTCTTACAGTTCTGGAAGTCAGAAGTCCAAAATGGGTCTTATAGAGGCTAAAATCAAGGTGTCAGCAGGGCTGCATTCCTTCTGGAGGCTCTAGGGGAGAATTGGTTTTCATAACTTTTCCAGCTTCTTGGGCTGCACTCCTTGGCTGGTGGTCCCCTCTTCCATCTTCAAAGCCTGCAACACAGCATCTTTAAATCTCTCTTTGTTCTATCTTCATACATTATCTTCTCTCTTATAAGGACCCTTGTGATTACATTATCCTAGCCCACTAGGATAATCATCCAGGATGATCTCTCCATTTTAAGATCCTTAATGTAATCATATCTGCAAAATCTCTTTACCATCCGAGGTAACCTTCACAGGTTCTGGGGATTAGGACCTGATATCTTTAGGTGGTCATTACTCAGCCTACTGCAGGATATCATATTTTGCTTTGTTGAGCAAGATGCTCAATACATGTTTGGTGAATTGCATCGTAACAGAAAGAAAAAGTACTGCCCCAGCAGAGAGCCCACAACCTGAGTACCCTGGAGCTGTAAGAGCTGAGCAATCATGGGCATAGCATAACCCAAAGCTCTCCCAACATACGGGGGTAGGAGCTGAATCACTAAGCTCCCCAACACTCAGGGCATTGCTGTTTCTCTTTCCCCCGATACTGGTCACTCCTGCTCCAACCTCTTCCAGGGATCAAAATTTCTGTTCTTATATCTTGAAGAAATAACTTGCATGTGTTATTGTTATTAAACAATTCAAATCTTTTTTTTTTTTTTTCTGGAGACAGAGTCTCACTCTGTCGCCCAGGCTGGAGTACAGTGGTGTGATCTCAGCTCACTGCAACCTCCACCTCCCAGGTTCAAGTGATTCTCCTGCCTCAGCCTCCCAAGTAGCTGGGATTACAGGTGCCCATCACCATGCCCAGCTAATTTTTTGTATCTTTAGTAGAGACAGGGTTTTACCATGTTGGACGGGTTGGTCTTGAACTCCTGACCTCAGGTGATCCGCCCACCTTGGCCTCCCAAAGTGCTGGGATTACAGGCATGAGCCACTGTGCCCCGCCTAGAATCTTTATTTCTACTTATTAATTGAGAAAAGGAACTAACTGTTTTAGTTAAACATGAACTTCAGAGTCAGAAAGACCTGGGTTCAACTTCTTCCCTGAGAAAACACCAAATGGCAGATGACTGGTGCAGAGTGGACTCAGATGCCCTGGGGGCCCAGGAATGGGAGGTCATAGTGGTTTCCATGGAGGCTTTGGCAGTGGTGTTGGGGCCTTGGGGTAGTAGCTGGGGTCAGGGTCTGGGCCATGGAGCTTGCAGAGGCAAGGGTGAAGACAAGGAATGGATGCCTGTCACCAAGTTGGGCTACCTGGACAAGGACATGAAGATCAAGTCCCTGGAGGAGATCTAGCTCTTCTCCCTGCCCATTGAGGAGTCTGAGATCATTGACATTTTCCTGGGGGCATCTTTCAAGGATGAGGTTTTGAAGACCACACCTGTGCAAAAACAGACCTGTGCTGACCAGCACACCAGGCTCAAGATGTGTGTTGCCAATGGGGACTACAGTGGCCACATTGCTCTGGGTGTTAAGTGCTCTGAGGAGGTAGCCACTGCCATCTGAGGGGCCATGACCCTGGTCAGGCTCTCCATTGTCCCTGTGCAGAGAAGCCACTGGGGAAATAAGATCAGTTAGTCCCCACACCATCCCTTGCAAGGTGACAGGCTGCTGTGGCTCTGTGCTGGTGTGCCTTATCCCTGCTCCACTGAGGCAATGGCGTCACCTTGGTCCCTGTGCCCAAGATGCTGCTGATGGCTAGTATTGACCAGTGCTACACCTCAGCCAGGTGTATTCCATCATAACAGAAAGAAAAAGTACTGCCCCAGCAGAGAGCCCACAACATGAGCACCCTGGAGCTGTTAAGAGCTGAGAAATCGGCTGGACACGGTGGCTCATGCCTGTAATCCCAGCACTTTGGGAGGCTGAGGCGGGCGGATCACAAGGTCAGGAGTTTGAGACCATCCTGGCCGACATAGTGAAACCCTGTCTCTACTAAAAATACAACAAATTAGCTGGGTGTGGTGGCATGCGCCTGTAGTCCCAGCTACCCAGGAGGCAGAAGTTGCAGTGAGCCAAGATGGCGCCACTGCACTACAGCCTGGGCAAGAGACTCCATCTCAAAAAAAAAAAAAAAAAAAGAGCTGAGAAATCATGGGCATAGCATAACCCAAAGCTGCACTGCCACCTGGGCAACTTCGCCAAGGCCACCTTTGATGCCATCTCCAAGAATCATAGCTATCTGACCCCCAACCTTTGGAGAGACACCATATTCATCAAGTTTCCCTATCAAGTCTCCCTATCAGGAGTTCATGACCATCTCATCAAGATCCAGACCAGAGTCTCTGTGCGGAGGACCCAGGTTCCAGCTATGTATACAAGATAGAGTTTTGTTTTGTTTTTTGAGACAGGGTTACCCGGGTTGGAGTGCAGTGGCATGACCTCCAGGGCTCAAACAATCCTCCTGCCTCAGCCACTCCCCAACCCTAGTAGCTGGGACTACAGGCATGCACCACCGTCCTCAGCTAATTTTTTGTGTGTTTTTTGTAGAGACAGGGTTTGCCATGTTGTCCAGGCCGGTCTGGAATTCCTGGGCTCAAGTGATCTGTATGCCTCGGCCTCCCAAAGTGCTAAGATTACAGGTGTGAATCACTGCCCTGGTCAACAGAGTTTTTACACAAGAAAAAATAAAATGAATTAAGCCTGCTTAAAAAAAAATCTGGATTCAAAGATCTTGGTTCTGCCACTTACTAGCTACAAATAGTAATTTTAACTCTGAGAAGCCTCAGATGATGTTTTTGTTTCGTTTTGTTTTTTTTTCTTTTTGACCTGGAAAATAGGGATAACAGAACCTCCATTATAAGGTGGCTATGACAAATAAATAAGATCATGTATATCAAAGTGTAGTCTCCAGACCAGCTGCATTAACATCACCTGTGAAGTAGCCCCACTTCTGATATACTAAATCAGAAACCCTGGGCATGGGGCCCAGCAATCTGTGTTACAACACACCCTCCAGGAAATTCTGGTGTACTTCAAGTTTGAAAACCACTGATATCTATGTAATATGCCTAGTACCCAATTGGTACTCAACAAATGATTCTGTCACCACTATTGCTTACTATTGACAGTTCTAGCATATTCCTTCTGAGATGTTAAGTTGGTTATCTATCTTTTCCCCCCCCATGTCCTACAAACGCTGTCTGTCTTAATATTTGGGTTGTCTGCTAATGCAGTCTATCACCCACACAGCTGCCCTTTAATATAAGGTAGTCTTCTGGTCTTTCCTTGTGTACTTCCAGTAATAGGTAGCTCACTATGTATCTGGGCAGGGTAAACCCCCTGGTCAAGCCTGTTCATACAGGCATGCCAACTGCGTATGCACTGTAAAGACCTTCCCCTAAAGGCCTGTTCTCCAAGGTCCCTCAGCTGTCCTTAGGTCTCTCTTCAGCTTTAGGGTAGCTCTCCTGTATGTCTGAGCCTCAAATGAAGCTTGATCAGCCCAGAGGAGAAGGGGAGGTTTCCTTCTCAAATCTGGGACTGTGTTTCTACTTGCTTGCCTGGTGTTTTGGCAGCCACTTCACCCCGCTGACTCACTCTGGTCTGAGGTCACCCAAAACCCCCAAGCCTTCTTCTCAGGAACTGCAGGCACTTGCGTCGGCTGGGTCACTCCAGTCCTTGATGTGTGCAATTCATTTCTTAAAAATAACATTACTTTCAAATTATGAAAGACATGCTTGATATAGTAAGTTAGGAAAACACAAAGGGGAAAAAAATCTCACTAGTAATGGTCATCCTAAAATTGACATCTGACTTTCAAAAAAAGGATCCTATATTTTTGTATTCAAGAAAAAAAATGCACTTAAGCAATTTCCATTTCTGGGGTAAAGAAAAGAATCAGAGAAAATGAAACTAATGTACCATAGGAATCATTGTGAATTCCAGCATATATGGACATCTCTTGTCTCATAATTCAAATGTACATCAATGCATAACAATGTAAACTCATCCCCCCAGAGACTACCATTGTTAATCTTTTGGATATAGCCTCCAGTCCTTTGCAGTTACCATCCTGTATTTTTTAACTTAACTCTAGGTCTAAATTTAGCACTGAATTTGGAGATAGACAAACCTGGTTCAAATTCTGGCTTTTGTGCTTTTGAGTTATACCACTTTGGAAATTCATTTAACCTTTTGGAGCCTCAATTTCCTCATCTGTAAAAGGGGGCTGATAATATCTGCTTCCCAGGTTTGTTGTAAAGATGGAAATAAATGAGGGCCAGGTGAGGTGACTCATGTCTGTAATCCCAGCACTTTGGGAGGCTGAGGTGAGAGGATCAGCTGAGGTCAGGAGTTCGAGACCAGCCTGGCCAACACGGTGAAACCCTGTCTTTACTAAAAATACAAAAATTAGCTGGGCATGGGGGCGCATGCCTGTAATCCCAGCTACTCAGGAGGCTGAGGCAAGATAATCACTTGAACTTGGGAGGCAGAGGATGCACTGAATGGAGGTCGTGCCACTGCACTCCAGCCTGGGTGACAGAGTGAGAGTTCATCTCAAAAAAAAAAAAAAAAAAAAAAAAAAGAAAAAGAAAAAAATTAATGAGAATAAAGCTTCTGGCACACAGTAAATGCCTGCAGAGTTTGTATTGGGGTTGCTACTATTAACTCTTCATCTAGCCAACTACTGCTCCCTTCTTCCTCCAAGGCAGATGCTGTCCCCCTTTGTATCTTTCCCTGCCTTGCTGCTCCCATACATCACACTCCCTCTGTCTTGCTGCTGTCCCACGTCTATCTTTGTGTTATAGCATCAGACACATGACACAGTGCCCCTCTACCCTCTAAACTCCTCCAGGGCAGGACCATGTCCACCTTATTCATTTCTGTGTCCCCAGGGTCCAGCAGAAGGCATGACCCAGTGTGGCCTTCTAATTCTTAGAAGGGGCTGGAGAATTTGCGATGGAGGCCGGGTGTTGTGACTCGTGCCTGTAATCCCAGCACTTTAGGAGGCTGAAGTGGGTGGATCACCTGAGGTCAGGCATTTGAGACCAGCCTATACAACATAGCGAAACTCTGTCTCTAAAAAAAAAAAAAAAAAAAAAAAAAAAAAAAAAGAAAGAAAGAAAAAAAATTAGCTGGGCGTGGTGGTACGTGTCTGTAATTCCAGCTACTTGGGAGGCTGAGGCAGGAGAATCGCTTGAACCCTCGAGGCGGAGGCTGCAGTGAGCCGAGATAATGCTACTGCACTCCAACCTGGGCAAGAGAGCCAGACTCCATCTCAAAAAACAAACAAAAAGAATGTGTTGATGGAATGAATAAACTTAGAAGAGATTGAATGCATGAATGAGTCAGTAAGAGCAGATATCATCCACCAGCAGAATCCTCTTACTCCTAGGGATAGAATCCTTCACCTCCCAGACTCCATCTCAAAAAACAAACAAAAGGAACGTGTTGATGGGAGGCCGAGGTGGGCGAATCACAAGGTCAGATCGAGACCATCCTGGCCAACATGGTGAAACCCTGGCTCTAGTAAAAATACAAAAATTAGCTGGACGTGGTGGCATATGCCTGTAATCCTAGCTACTTGGGAGGATGAGGCAGGAGAATCACTTGAACCAGGGAGTCAGGTTGTAGTGAGCCAGGATCGTGCCACTGCACTCCAGCCTAGCAACAGACAGCGACTCGGTCTCAAAAAAAAAAAAAAAAAAAAAAAAAAATGTTGATGGAATGAATAAACTTAGAAGAGACTGAATGCATGAATGAGTCAGTAATAGCAGGTGTCATCCACCAGCAGAATCCTCTTTCTCCTAGAGAGAGAATCCTCCACCTCCCAAGGTGGGTCCTGCCACGTGTGGGATCAGGGCTCCTGCCTGGCACAGGCTGGGATGAGAGGCTCTGCCCCTCATAGTGAGAGCATCACTAGGGGCAGAGCCATCCTGGGTCGGGGTGAAGGGAGGGGGCAGGGTGGGGCTGGAGTGGTGGGAAACTTGTAGCAAAGGTGGGGGGGTGCCCTTGCCTAACTAGGCAGGGCTGGAACCCGAGTACTGATGCAACCAAGCTGGTTTCCTACTGCAGCCGCACTCCGGCTCCCACAGTCTGTCACCCCATCACTGATGACTGAGGCGTGACCTCCAGGAGGGCCTGGCCTACACAGCAGAGAAACAGAGGCCTTAGGGATAAAGGGCAGCAGCCTGGCTGGCCGGCCTATGAATCCAGGTCCAAGCTTAGCGGGTACTTCCTGCCGCTGGGTCCAGCACCAGCCAGTTCACCTGCTGTGCAACTTTAGCTAAGACATGTCTCCTCCCCGCTGCCTCAGTTTCCCCATCCTGGGGGACTCTTCCTGCTTTAGCATCATTAGAAGTCTTACCTATTTCCCAGACATCTTCAAAAAATTTTCTGATAGCAGAACAAAAACCAAAACCTGATACTCAATACTGTTTTTGAGTCCACCGAGCAGCCCCTTAAGAGAAGCAGACAGCTCAGAGTCAGGCTGAAAAGCTGTGTCACCCTAAGTTACTTCCCTGTCTTCAGTTTCCTTTTCTGTAAAATGGCCATTGATAATGACTATTTCCATCCCCACAAGACAGCTGTGAGGATTAAGTGAGTTGTTGGATGTAAACTGCTTTGCAGGGGTTGGGAGCATTACTCTCTCAGAGAGGCGGTAGCTCCAGGCCCAACCTTTACTGAGGCCAGTCCCCGACACGCCCTCAGCTTGTGGCAGCAGCAGAGATAGGAGGGCCTCCTGGGACATTCCTGAGCCTGGTGTAGCCACAGCTGAAGAAGCAAGTCTGCATGTACTCTGTGGTGAGAGCCTGGCTGGTCTCAGGGCTTGCAGGGAAGGGCGTTTTTAGAGAAGGAAATGGTTGTGGTGAGACAGAATGATGGAGCAACTTCTTGGGGATCTGGGTGGAAAGCCCCCACTCCTGGTGTGTTCTCATGGTGGGATGTAGAGCAGATAATGCAGCCCTGCACCAACCTCAATCACCATCAGAAAGTACCTGGTGTTCACCGACTGCTGGGCTACAGCAGAAACAGGTTTTAACGTGAAACCTCAGACCACTTGCCATTTCTAGGCCTCAGAACCTCCCTCCCCGCAAGCAATTACTAGGGTCACCTGGAGGCTGGTCCCACCAGCCAAGTCTCTATTCCACTACTGAAAGGGATGGGCCAGGAAAACAGCCTTTGGAGTTAGCTCCTGATTTGCTGGTGACATGGGATATCCTTTCCCCTCTTTGGACCTTTGTACTGGATGTGAGTGAAGTTGTATCTGGTTTGGCAGTGGCATAACCTTGAACCCAAGATACTGTGGCCATGCCAAGTATTTTGTAAACTCTGGGCTGTTGGACAGTAGAAAGGCCAAGTGCTGTGGAGGAATGAAGAAAACGCCCAGGACAATTGAGGGCTTGATCACTTTTCACTGAGCGGCTTGAAGGAGACCCAACCTTCTGTGTTTCCACTTCCTCATCAGCAGAATGGGGACATTTCTTTTTTCGTGGTTGTTGTTTGAGACAAGGTCTCGCTCTGTCATCCAGGCTGGAGTACAGTGGCATGATCATAGCTCACTATAGCCTCCATCTCCTAAACTCAAGCAATCCTCCAACCTGTGCTTCCCGAGTAGCTGGGACCACACGCATGCGCCACCACGTCTGGCAATTTTTGTTTTTGTAGAGATGGAGTTTTGCCCTATTGCCCAGGCTGGTCTTGAACTCCTGGACTCAAGTGATCTGCCCACCTCAGCCTCCCAAAGTGCTGGGATTAACAGGCATGAGCCACTGTGCCTGGCTGGGACATTCCTCTTTAGGTCTCTCCTTTCTCTGTAGAACAGGAGGAATGTGAGTTTCCAGGGTCCTGGGCCCTGTGATTCTGCTTCTCAGCTGTGACCTTGGGCAAGTCACTTCACTTTCACCTCTCTGCATCTTGGTTTCTCCATCTGTCCAATGGGTATTTTTTCCCGCCCCACTTTCAGAGTTGCTGAGGTGAAATGGGGTGATGAGCACTAAGGTGTTTTGAACAGGAAAAGTGAAAAGAGCTTCTGTAGGACAGCTCTTTTGAAGCCCCAACCTCCTTGCCCTCACCTGTCCTCCCAAGAAGGTGTAAAGCCTTTTGTGGAGTTCCACCTAAAACAGAGGCCACTGGTTAGCTCCTTCCTCAAGCCCTGCTGGGTTAATCTGACAGGCCCATAGCCTAACCTGGCTGGTGACTGGCTGCTTCTCTCTAGCTGGCACAACCCTGGAGTCCAGGCTAGGACAGAAGAGGCCTGGGTCTCTGCCCAGTGGCTTCTGCAGCAAAGGGTTTTCTAGTCAGATAGAATGGGGTTTGAGCCCCAGCTAATCCACTTTTTAGCTGTAATGGTTAGTTTTAGCCATTTCACAATTTGATGGTGTCAGTCCGACTGCACCATGGGATACCCAGATAACTTTGGACTTGGACTGGAACTAAACCACTCTCCTGGGTCTCCAGCTTGCAGACTCACTCTGCAGATCTTGGGACTTGCTGGCCTAGCGTGATACATATAGGGCTTATTGGTTCTGTTTCCCTGCCTAGTAGAGAGGCCTTGGGCAATTTGCTGCTCCTTCTGAGTCTCTGTTTTGAAATCTGTAAAAAATGGAAATAGGAGGCTGGGCGCGGTGGCTGAAGCCTGTAATCCCAGCACTTTGGGAGGTTCAGACGGGCGGATCACGAGGTCAAGAGATTGAGACTATCCTGGCTAACACGGTGACACCCTGTCTCTACTAAAAAATACAAAAAACTAGCCGGGCGAGGTGGCGGGCGCCTGTAGTCCCAGCTACTCGGGAGGCTGAGGCAGGAGAATGGCGTAAACCCGGGAGGCAGAGCTTGCAGTGAACTGAGATCTGGCCACTGCACTACAGCCTGGGCGACAGAGCGAGACTCTGTCTCAAAAAAAAAA
>NC_045434.1:189549748-189700995 GCF_002776525.5 Piliocolobus tephrosceles | reverse complement strand
AAAAAAAAAAAAAAAAAAAAAAAAAGGAAATAATAATTTCTAGCATAAGGACCACTTCCCTGCTTTAGAATTCCCATTATTGGCCGGGTGCGGTGGCTCATGCCTATAATCTCAGCACTTTGGGAGGCTGAGGTGGGTGGATCACAAGGTCAGGAGTTCAAGACCAGCGTGGCCAACATGGTGAAACCCTGTCTCTACTAAAAATACCAAAATTAGCCAGGTGTGGTGGCACATGCCTGTAATCCCAGCTACTCAGGAGGCTGAGGCAGGAGAATCGCTTGAACCTGGGAGGCAGAGATTGCAGTGAGCCGAGATCAGACCACCGCACTCCAGCCTGGGCAACAGAGCGAGACTTCTTTTTTTTTTTTTTTTTTAAAGAATAATTACCATTATTTACTGAAAAGAACTCTAAATCTTCTTTGCAAGTATTTCAAGGCCATGCTCTGCTCTACCCTGGCCCACCTTGCCAAAACTGATTTTGTCCATCACTGACTGGACACTCTCACTGGACACCATTCCCTTTCCAGCCTCCATGACTTTGTACAAGCTGTTCCCTCCCTTGAAATACACATATTCTCTTTCGTCTACCTGGTAAACTTTCACATGTCCTCACGACCCATCTCCAATGTGTGCTCTTCTCAAGGCTTTCCCTGACTCCCCTAGGAGCTGTCTGTGCCCTCACAATGCCTTGCACATCCTTTGGCTACTGCATTATCCATGTCACATTGGGGCTTGGGGTGTGTATGTCTGCCTCCCTCCAAACTGTGACCGCTTGGAAGGCCTGGCTCCAAATCACTCATCTCTATATAAAACAATAGAGTGGCAGTTTCCCCTTCCTCATGTTCTTTCAACATTTTTCAGGTTCTGGAGCACTTTTAAGATCCTTGATCTCACTGAAACTCACTGCAACTCTGGGAAGGAGACAGAGCCAAGATTAAAGCCCCCAGGCCTTCCTGGCCAGGGCTTTTTCAGAAAGGAGCTGTCCAGTGGGGAGTGGGGGTTAGTTCTTTGGTATCTAAGGTTTCCAGCTCAGCAGGAGGTTGGGACCCGCAGGTTGGCAGATGGTGCAATGGCAGATGGAGGCGACAGGAAAGGGTCAGGTCTAGGGTAGGCAGGAAAGGGCTGGATCTGATTTCAGATGTGTATCTCTCTGTGGGGCCTTAGGCAGCACTCATTTCTTCTTTTCCTTTTCTTCTCTCTTCCTCCTCTTTCTTCTTCTTCCCTTCCTCCCTCCCTTCCTTCCTTCTTCCTTCTACTCTTCATTTCTTCCTCCCTTTCCTTCTTTTTTTTTTTTTTGGAACAGGGTCTTGCTCTGTCACCTGGACTGGAGAGCAGTGGCGCGATCTTGGCTCACCGCAACCTCTGTGTCCCAGGTTCAAGCGATTCTCCTGCTTCAGCCTCCCAAGTAGCTGGGATTACAGGCATGTACCCCCACACCTGGCTAATTTTTGTATTTTTAGTAGAGATGGCGTTTCACCATGTTGGCCAGGCTGGTCTCGAACTCTTGACCTCAAGTGATCCACCCACCTTGGCCCTCCAAAGTGCTGGGATTACAGGTGTGAACCACCGCAGCCGGCCTTCTTCTTTTTTATTTTTTTGAGACAGGGTCTTGCTCTGTCACCCAGGCTGGAGTGCAGTGGCACAATCTCGGCTCATTGCAACCTTGACTTTCAGGGCTCAAGCAATCCTCCCACCTCAGCCTCTCAGGTAGCTAGGACTACAGGTATATGGCATCACACCTGGCTGATTTTTTACTTTTTTGTAGAGATAAGGTCCCACTATGCTGCCCAGGCTGGTCTTGATCTCTTGGGCTCAAGCAATCCTCCCGCCCTGGCCTCTCAAAGTGCTGAGATTACAAGCGTGAGCCACTGTGCCCGTCCTGCAATTTTCATTTCTATCTCCCATCTCTTGAATTGTTTTTAGCTCCATAAAAGGCAGCTCTGAGGGTCAAAGTGGAATGTATAAGATAATCAAAGTGTGGGTGCTCTGGGAATGAAAGGGACTGAAGAAACTATAGACATGGCAAATATATGACCCTAAATATATTCAAACACTTCAACTGCTCCCAGCTTGCTGACAAGTGATCTGTTATTGTTAGAAGCCCCTCCCAGGTCCTCTAAAAACTCGTCACCAGAACCCAAGTCTTTTCCCTAAGGGCCTAGAGGCCCTCCCAGTACCACAAAAGCTCTTGAATGGGATCAAGACCCTCTTAGGGCCCAAAGATACCCCCTCCCACTTCAGGGCTTCAGAATGCAGTGTTCAAGGGCTTGGAGCTTCCCATAGCTTACAGGTCTCTGATGGTGGCACCCACATCCCTTAGAGAGATTAGAGGGGCCTGCACTGCTTGCCTGGAATGGGGCTCATGCTCCATTTCATCCAAAAGCAGTTCTGTTTGCAATCTCAAGTGCAGAAATACCATAATTTGCTCTGAATGTCTGCTGTGAGCTCTGGGGACCCTGGGCACCCTCGGGATCAGAATAGGGTTGCTCCCAAGTCGAAAATATCTCTCAGGCCACTATGGTATTCCTCCAGGAAGTTGTTTTCCAGGAAAGTCCCTGGGAAATAACTGGGAATGTGTGTCTGTCATTCAGGGGTAGCCTGGCTCAGGGCAAAGCTGGGAAAGACAGCAACAATTTTCCTCCATGATCTCACCAGGTTATCCTACAGCCCAGAGATGTGTGTTCTCATCCTAGTTCTGACCTTGTTGTGACCACGGATGAATCACTTAGACATCCCAGGTCTGTATGCCTCTGACTAGGGAGAGTGGGCCCTATCTCACAGAGGATCCAGCAATATTAAAGATATGAAAATTCTTTGCTGTTGACATTTGAATAATGGGAGAAAAATACCAGTGGGAGGGAACTGCAAATTAGTGGGCCCTGAGTCAGACAGATCAGAGTTTTGGCCCCAGACCTCCCTTACTGGCCAGATGACCTGAAACAAGTCATCTTGTACTTGGTAACACTCTTTCTGTGCTGCTTCAGGAAGCCGGTCCTCTAGAACCTCGTGTTCAAACTGCAACTCAGGGATACCTTCCCTGTCTGTGCAGGGAGGTCAGCTTATTGGTATGATCACATCTTTAGCATCTGTCTTCCCAGCCAGACTGAGGGCTCCCAGCAAGAATTTTGTCTGGCCTGTGCTTCAGAGGCCAACATGGGGCCTGGCCCATAGGTGCTCCCTGTTTCTGTATCACCTACAAGTTCTTTCAGTCTCGACTGCCTTGCTAGGCTGCTGGAGAAACCCAGAAGGTAGACGATGAGACCCACAAGTATGAGGCATTTGGAATGAATGGGCTACTCTGTGAAGAACTTTACCTGAGGTTGGAAGGGGGCAGAGTCCCCTGAACAGGAAGGCACAGGGTGGCCTTTGGTCTCCAGGAAAGGGAGGAAGTATGAGACACGGGGAAATGCAAGCAGCAGGAGGAACAGTGTTACCAAGCTGGGACTTCAGAGGCTCAAGGCCCTCCCCAGTGCCTGTGAAGCCTGTGTGTGGGCTCTGCTCCTTGTAGCCTTGGACCTTGAGCTGTGGCTCAGGAACTTGGTACTCAGTCCAGTCCCTGCTGCCTCCCAAATGCCCTGTAGCCCCATCTCCTTGCACTCACACACTCTCCCCACCATCTGCAACGCGGAGCTCACCCTTTCCTCAACGCACCTGGTCTTTTCTGTCTCTAGACCATTGTGCAGGTTGTTCCCTCAATAGGAATGTACATCCCCTTCTCTACCTGGAAGATGCAGTAGCTCCATGTCCTTCCTATAGGGAAGCCATCCAGGACATTGCAGGCAGTCAGTTGCTCTCTCCATGGAACCCTGCAGCTCCTTGGGCATCCTTCTCGCTACGCAGTGCAGTACTTCCTTCTCTGTATGCAGTGCAGCATTTCCTTCTCTCTATGCAGTGCAGCACTTATCACACTGGGTTGATGGCTGGTTTTCCTGTCTGTCTCGCTCCACCCACTCCCTACCCACGACCCCTATCACCCCCTGAAAACCAGCTGGGAGCTACTTCAAAGGCAGGGATCAGCTCAGCTCCTCTCTGTGGCCCCAGTGCCCAGCAGGGCTTGGTACCAAGGAGAGATCCTAAATAACCTGGGGCCTGGGTTCTATGCAGGAGGGACTACTTTGTGGTATCCCAAATGTCCAGCCTGTCATAGATGATATGAGGGAGGAAGGTCACGGACAGGAGCAATTTTATTCAACTGCCTTCCAGGAAACTGAGGCCAATGAAGGGGTAGGGATTTGCCCAAGGTCCCGCAGCACATCAGCCATGAAGCTGGGCCTGGAACTCAGGGGTCCTGGTGCTTGGTCCCCAGCTCTGGCTGCAGCAGCCTTGAACAGTGTCCAGGCATTGAGCCAGGGTGTCTGGAGGCCTCAGGGGCCCACCCATGCAGCTGCTCACTCCACTCTGGCTCAGCCCCTCTGGCCCGGCTCTCAGCCAAAGGCAGCATGAGGCTCTGGCTGCCCCTGCCAAAGGTCATGACATCAGCAATTTGGGGAGGTGGCCAGGCCACTTCCCTACGGGCAGTTCAGACACAGCAAGACCTGGAGTAGCGTCTCTATTGGACTGTGGGCTCTGAGGCTGGTCTCCCAGGTGGACAGTGTCCTTGCCAACCTGATCAGAACCTGGTTAAACCCAAGGTAACAATCTGCAGCCCACAGAGCAAAACACGGTATGGAATATGAGTTCGACAAATGTTCATTAGCATATCATTATTACTGTGACAACGATGAGATCCTACCCAGCACAGTAACTAAAAGCACAGGCCCTGAAGTGCGCCAGTCAGAGTGCAGTCAGGCCTGCCATTTACCAAGTTATGCAAGTTATTTAATTTTTTTATGCCTCAGGTTTTGAACCTTAAAGTGAGAATAATAGTATCTGTCTCTCAGGGCCCTGGGAGAATGAAATCATTTAAAATGCACAAGGTGGCTGGGCACGGTGGCTCATGCCTGTAATCCCAGCACTTTGGGAGGACAAGGTGGGTGGACTGCTTCAGGCCAGGAGTTTGAGACCAGCCTGGCCAACATGGCGAAACCCCATCTTTACTAAAAATATAAAAATTAGCTGGGCATGGTGGTGTGCGCCTACAGTCTCAGTTACTTGGGAGGCTGAGGCATGAGAATCGTTTGAACCCAGGAGGTGCAGGTTGCAGTGAGTGGAGATCATGCCACTGCACTCCAGCCTGGGCAACACAGTAAGGCTCTATCTCAAAAAAATAAAATAAAATAAATGCATAGGGTAATTAGAATGGGGCCTGCAGAGAGTAATCAGAGTTAAATGTTAACTGTTGTTAATACCTTTTTTTTTTTTTGAGATGGAGTCTCGCTCTGTCGCCCAGGCTGGAGTGCAGTGGCGCAATCTCGGCTCACTGCAAGCTCCGCCTCCCGGGTTTACGCCATTCTCCTGTCTCAGCCTCCCGAGTAGCTGGGACTACAGGAGCCCGCCATCTCGCCCGGCTAGTTTTTTGTATTTTTTAGTAGAGACGGGGTTTCACCGTGTAGACCAGGATGGTCTCGATCTCCTGACCTCGTGATCCACCCGTCTCAGCCTCCCAAAGTGCTGGGATTATAGGCTTGAGCCACCACGCCCGGCCGTTAATACTATTAAGTGGCCAAAATCCTTGGGCTAACAGAACACCCCTGGCCTCTCTCTCCTACTCCACATTAAAACACAAACTGACTACATCATCCCTTCCCTGCTTGAAAAGCTTCAATAACGGGCTCTAAAATGTGTCCAAACCCTTCGAATGACAGTAAGGTCTGCTCTTCCTTGTTCTCTGCCTGCTTCCCTAGCTGCTTCTCCCACACACTTCCATTCTTCCCAAGTTCCTTCAGCCATACGCATACTGACCCTGGAACCTGCTGTGCTTTTTCATGCTTCCATGCCTCGTACAAGCTCTAGTGTCTTTCTTTCACCACCTAGCAGATTCCTGCTCAATTTCCCGTGTGCCCAAAGTAGTTGATCTCTCCCGTGTCCCCTTCATGTTCCAGATATCCTTTCATCCCAGCACACATCACCCAGTATTACAATGGACTGTTTGTTTACATGTGAGTTTCTCTCTGGACTGTGAGTGCTTCCAGGGTTGGATTGTACCCTTTGCTTCCTGAATTCTTTTTGCCTGACTCGATGCCAGCAGGCCTGTGGCAGAAGCTCAATGTTTGTGGAAGAAGTGAGACTCCTAACTACCCATCCCTGCATCAGAGATGCAGCTCTGATCAGTCAGTGCTAGGCATGGCAGGGTAGAGATTGAGACCTACTCTTTGTCTTTGAAGGAGCCCCAGTCCCCTGGAGAAGATGAGTCCATGTATTTACAAATAAAAGGGTGCAGAGGCTGCGTGAGTGGAGTGTGGGCCAATCACATTTCCAGGAGACAAATTAGAGGTTGCCAGGTGGGTGTGGAGAGGAAGGAGACATAGGAGGAGAAACAGGGAGGTACTGATTTCATGGAACTCTAGGTGGTGGTTTTGCGTGAACGTAAAATTAAGAGAAACATGAAGCCAGACAGGCCTCGTGTGGCAAGATGATGAGCCTAGACTTTAGCATGCAGGCAAACTCTTCCCCAGTCCCTAATTCTAGGAACTCTTGGCCCAGGGAGGGGTTTCTAGGGCATTTCTTTGTTTCCTACGGCAGCAATGCAAGCTGAGGTATGAACCTAGAAGGGAAAGGCAGCCCAATTTATAAAACACATTTAATTTGACACAGCTTATCTGATTCTCACAAAACTCTGCCCTCAGTGGCTGCCTGGCAAACTCCTACTAACCCTTCAAGGTGTGGCTCAGATGTCCCCTACTTTGAGGCCTTCCCAGATCCACTTAAGCTAAGCTGATCGCTTCCTGATCTGTTTTCCACTGCTCTCCACAAGTCTCTCCGATTTTATACCCATCTCCTCTGCTAGACTGTGAGGTCCTTGAGGGCAGGCAATGTCTCATTCATCTTTGTTTCTTGGTCTCCCAGGCCCAGCAAAGATAAGGCAAGAGTAAATCTGTTGAATCAACAAATGTGGTATTACTGTGACTATTTTGCAAATGGAGAAACTGAGGCTCAAAAGTGTGAGTGATACATTCAAGGCCACCTAAGTGAGGAGCAGAACCAGGACCTAGACCTGGTCTGAAGAATCCATCTGGTGAGGAGGGAAGGCACAAGGTTTCACATAGTTAAGGTCAGAGTTTGGCAAACTTTCAAAGGAACTGTGCTTTGGTTCTGATCCCTGCTGCCCTGAAAACAGCACAGCTGAGGGAAGAACTTCACATTCTGCACTACCTCTGTGATGACCCGAGGTCAGGCCACTTCCTTAACTAATGCAAACTTCCCAGGTGACCATTGTCTACTTTACTCACCAGCTTCATAGCTCTAGGCACAAGCTTCTCAGCCAGACAGACTGGGTCCCAGTCTCAACCTCAACACTTACTATGTGACCGCTGGGTTTCAGTTTCTCATCTGTAAAATGGGGATAATGATGATATCAAACTTGCAGGTCACTGTAAGGGTTAATTGAGATAATGTATACAGAGAATTTTTTTTTTGAGATGGAGTTTTGCTTTATCACCCAGGCTGGAGTGCAGTGGCACAATCTTGGCTCACTGCAACCTCTGCCTCCCGGGTTCAGGCAATTTCCCCACCTCAGTCTCCTGAGTAGCTGGGACTAAAGGAGTGCACCACCATGCCTGGCTAATTTTTGTATTTTTGTAGAGACGGGGTTTTGCCATGTTGGCCAATCTTGTCTCGAACTCCTGACCTCAGGTGATCCACCATGCCTGGCATACAGAGGGTTCAGCATGATGTCTGGCACATGGGAAATGCTCCTTCCTTTCCACCTCCCTACCCCACTGCCCAAATCTTTTATCTCTTCAGGGTTTGGCTGCAGTCTCTCATCCTCCTCCATGAAGCCTCCCTGCTCTGAATGCTGCAACCTTCACTCATTGCCCTCTAACTCCTGCAGCCCTTATTGATGCCACACAATTCAGGGTATTCAATCGAGCTGGATTCCTGTTGGTTACATCCTCAGGATCCGGACTGCTTTCCCCTTCCCCAAAGTCTCAGTTCCCATCAGGAATCCATGTAGTTTCAGGGAAGCTGATTCTACTTTCTCCCTCCCCTATCCCCCCAATTATAAGGGCAAGGCACATGATCTAGGCTAAGCCAGTAAACAACCCTTGCCACTAATTGCTGATTCAGAGGTGGGCATGTAATCTTATTCAGTTCACAGTGACTCTCAGGACTTTTGCTGGGAATTCTGTGATACAGGGTCTCTGTATTTTCTCTCTTGTTTTGGATGTTGTAGAGTACAGATGTGACGTCTGGAACTGCTGCAGTCATTTTGCTACCATGAGAGACAAGCCTGATGATACTGAGGGGGCAGTCATGAGACTGGCACATAAGTGAAGTCCTGACCACACCATGCCTGACTGCTGGGCTCCACTAGACTTTCAGTTGCATGAGTCAACAAATGTCCTTTATTAAGCCAGTTTTCTGTTATTTACAACTCAAAGCATTCTGATTTAAACATCTAGTTAAATGATTTTGTTTAGGTCACCAAGAGATGTATTTATTCACTTATATGTTGACTAGGTCCCTGCTATATACAAGTACTGTGCTGGATGCTAGGATTTAACAATGAATAGCATTAATGTGGTACTAGTCTCATCAGGGAGCCCAAGCATGATGTATGGTATGGCAAAAAGAATTGGAGATTAAAATGCCTGTGTTTAGGGGATGGCTCTGATGTTGTATTTAACTTCCTCAGTATCCATCTTACCTCCTTTGGATAGCAGAACCCTGACTTTTCTTTGGGAAGCCATCTGAAAGCCTGGTCAGTGGACCCAAGACTGGCCAAGAGGCACATTCCATGCTTCTGGCCACAGCAACTAATTCAGCGACGGGCATAAAAGTCAGCCGAGACTGCAAACTTTAAAAACAGGTCCTGTCCTGCTGGGGTCACTAAACTGGGGAAACATAAGCCTGGGTTTCCTCAAGCTACAAAAGAGTGCTAAGACTAGTTAACCTCTGAGAGTTGGTAGCAATAAACTTCTCTGACTTCACCCATTATTCAACTAGATATTATCAGTGCCTCCTCCCATGCCTGGCCCTGGGCTGCATGATAGGGAAAGAGGGATGAGGCAGACTTATTCATTTGCCCTCTTTAGCTGAGTCTTGAAAGGACTCAGCTAAATATACACATTATAGCCATACAAGGGGTAATCAGAGGGCACCAACTCAGCCTGAGTTGTTAGTTTTGTATTTTAAAAGTATGTGACAAAGGCCAGGCGCGGTGGCTCAAGCCTGTAATCCCAGCACTTTGGGAGGCCGAGACGGGCGGATCACGAGGTCAGGAGATCGAGACCATCCTGGCTAACACGGTGAAACCCCGCCTCTACTAAAAAATACAAAAAACTAGCCGGGCGAGGTGGCGGGCGCCTGTAGTCCCAGCTACTCAGGAGGCTGAGGCAGGAGAATGGCGTAAACCCGGGGGGCGGAGCTTGCAGTGAGCTGAGATCCCGCCACTGCACTCCAGCCTGGGCGACAGAGTGAGACTCCATCTCAAAAAAAAAAAAAAAAAAAAAAGTATGTGACATGTTAAACACAGAAAAATTAGAAGACATACTAAAAATTTTAAAACAAAAATCTCCCTTAGTTCAACCACTCAGTTATGATCATTGTTAATATTTTCACCTGTATGCACCCGGATGCTTTTCTATGTACATAAACTTTTAAATTAAAAAAAAAAAAAAAAAAACAAAAAAAAACAAAGGCAATGGAGCCTGGATAGAAAAGACATTAGTGAGAGGCTGGGCGTGGTGGCTCAAGCCTGTAATCCCAGCACTTTGGGAGGCCGAGACGGGCGGATCACGAGGTCAGCAGATCGAGACCATCCTGGCTAACACGGTGAAACCCCGTCTCTACTAAAAACTACAAAAAAAACTAGCCGGGCGAGGTGGCGGCGCCTGTAGTCCCAGCTACCCGGGAGGCTGAGGCAGGAGAATGGCGTGAACCCGGGAGGCGGAGCTTGCAGTGAGCTGAGATCTGGCCACAGCACTCCAGCCTGGGTGACAGAGCGAGACTCCGTCTCATAAAAAAAAAAAAAAAAAGAAAAGACATTAGTGGAAAAGCTAGTGAAAACCAAATACTGTCAGTCTAGTAATGTACCAATGTTAATCTCTTAGTTTTGACAAATGTACCATACTCAAGTAAAATGTTCATAGTAGGGGAAACTAGGTGAAGTATATACAGAAACTCTCTATACTATTTTTAGAACCTTTCTATAAACTTAAAATTACTCCAAAATACAATGTTTTCTTTTAAAAATAGATCCATTCTTTACCCAGACATGGTGGTGCACAAGACCAGCCTGGACAACATATGGAGATCCTGTCTCCAGGAGGAAAAAAAAAAAAAAAAAAGCAAATTCCATTCTGTATTGTTTTAAAACCTTTGTTTATTCACTTAATAAATTTATCATAACATCTTTCTGTCTTAAAATGACTTATTTCGTGATCACATACGACTCTATCCCATGAATGAATCAGCCAATCTCCCCTTTTGTTGGAAATTTAGGTTGTTTCCAATTCTAACCCTGTTATAAAGAATGCTTTCTGCACATACTTAGTCATTTCCTTGGGGTACATGTACAGACTGGAATTGCTGAGCCAGAGCTGCTAGCTAGGAAACACTTACTGAGCACTATGGGCATCACTGTTCTAAAACACCTGATAGACATGAACTCATCCTGTCAACAGCACGAAGAGAGAGGTGCTGTTCTCATTCCCTTACCACAGGACAATTTTCAAATTTCCAAAACATGAGCCAACATATTCTCACTAAACACTCTCTCGGCCCACTGCAGCACCTCACTGGTGTTGAACGTGTACCCCATCATGATCTTTTGTGCTCCCTCCTATTTTGGCCTCAAGATAGGAGCAGGTACAGCCAGGCCAAGGTATGGTTTCAGCAGTTGAAGATGCGCCCCTCATCTTCAACTACAGAATGTCCTACTCTCAGTAAGCTTTGGGGGTGACAAGACCGTCGCTATGTGGTTGGCTGCCGTGTCAGGACCACAATGTCTCCTGCCAGCCTGGAGTAGAATCAGCATCCCTGGGGAAGATAACATTGATTCCCATCTCCACTCAGGGGCACATTTGGCAGCTCAGGAAACACCCCAGTGAAAAGCAACCTGTTTGGGTTTGGTACAGAATTCCAGGGGGATGAGGTGTCACTAAGGAATAGGAATGGGTAAAGATACCTATTCTGAAATAGCTGGTAGCCATGGTAAGGTCCTTTTTTCCTCAGCAAATGGCCTTGGGAAAGGACATAGAAAGGATCATTTATTGGGCAGCTGCTATTTCTCAATTCATATGAACTTCACCACTCTTCTAGATGAGTGCTATGACCCTCATTTTACAGATGAGTTCATTGAGGCTTACAGGTTAAGTGTCTCCCTCAAGGCACACAGTAAGCTACCGTCAGGGCCAAGATCTAACCACAGACCATCTTTGTCATCCCCAGAACTCATGCCCACACCACTAGACACATGACTGGAAAAGAGAGCTGACAGTAAAACTGAGGCACTTCCCCCACTTCAGCCCCACAGCAAAGGATTGCCTGATTCATGGTCAAAGCACAGACTGTGGTGTGTTTAGGGGAAGGAGGAAGAGTGGCACATGGGCTGAGCTTAAAGCGGCCCATCAAATCTCTATGTATGTATCCTTGTCTTTTGCTCTTCTGCATTCTTGACATTATTCATGAGTTGAAAATCTTCCCTTCTACGGTCACTGTGCTTTGTTTGAAAACTTATCTCTAACCAGATACAGATTTCCCAAGAACTCTGGTAGGGGTTCTCTAGGTCAGCAGTCCCCAACATTTTTGGCATGAGGGACTAGTTTCGTGGAAGACAATTTTTCCACAGACCAGGATGAAATTGTTCCACCTCAGATACTCAGGCATTAATTAGATTTTCACAAGGAGCAGGCAACCTACATGCCTCGCATGCACAGTTCACAATAGGGTTTGTGCTTCTATGAGAATCTAATGCCACTGCTGACCTGACAGGAGGTAGAGCTCAGGTGGTAATGCTTACCTGCCTGTCGCTCACCTCCTGCTGGTGGTGGTAGTCATGGCCTGGGAGTTGGGGACCCCTGCTTGAGACCCCCGCTTGAGGTTAAAGCAGCCCAGAGCACCAGTGGCCGCTGTATACCCTCCCTTGTGCTGTGCCCTCAGCTGGAATGCTGCCACCCTCTGCATGGAGTCACCCAGATCCTACCTCCTTCACAAAGCTACCTTCTTCTCTGCAGTCTGACCTCCTGTACTGCATAATTAGCCCTTCCTTTACACTCTGCTTCTCTTCCAAAATAGACTCAAGGCAGTTTACAACACACACGAGTACAAAAATGCTAAACACAGAACTAAGATTGGACTGGCGTTGGAATTTCATTAAGAAACCATGTCTGAGGAATGATTAACAACTGAACACAAGACGTAGTTTTGAGTTTCCTCACAGCCAGGGCAAGAAGGAAAACAGTAGAAAATGAAGCATTTCTTTTTCTTTTTTTGAGACGGAGTCTCACCCTGTCACCTAGGCTGGAGTGCAATGGTGCGATCTCAGCTCACTGCAACCTACGCTTCCCGGGTTCAAGCAATTTCTTCTGCCTCAAACTCCCGAATAGTTGCTATTACAGGTGCGTGCCACCACGCCCAGCTAATTTTTTTTGTATATTTAGTAGAGACAGGGTTTCACCATGTTGGCCAGGCTAGTCTCAAACTCCTGACCTTGTGATCCACATACCCCAGCCTCCCAAAGTGCTGGGATTACAGGCATGAGCCACTGTGCCCGGCCAAAAATGAAGCATTTCCTATCTAGTAGAAGAAAGAAGACCAGGTAAACAGGAAGCATAATGAACTCCTAGCTAAGCTCAGAGGAATTTGTCTGGAAAACCCTTACAGAACACCACACAATCAAATTATTTGCTCCATAGCAACTTTACCCCCAAAGTGCAGATCTGTTTGGCTTATTGGCTTGAGGACTATCTGCACAGGATCTAGACCCATTGTTGTCTTGCCCTTTGATACTTTGTCTTTCCATTCCCAACCTGCTTTCTGCTGGGGGCACCTCAATCTGGACTGGGCACCTGGAAGGGGCCCTTTGTGAGAGCAGCTCATCGTCACACTGCCATGGATGACTCTAAACACAGAGCTGCTGCATTCCCAAGACATCAGAAGCACACTGCTCCCTCTGGAGTTATGAATAATGCAACACCATCAGCCACACAGAGCTGTAGTCTGAGAGAGCTGCCTGTGCCTCAAGAGCCTGCATACACACCCTCCCCGGCCACCTTTTCCAGAACCAGGAGACAGTCATGGAGGACAGGGGATGGGAACCGGCTCCTTTCCCCCAACATAACTCGCCCCTCCGGTCTTTCTGGAATATGGGTGATTCTAAGAGCTATGCAAATCCAGTACATTGGAGCTTTAGTACCAACAATAAGGAAACAGCAGAGGATGACAAAATAGAAAAAGGTCTTCTTACCTGTGGCAGGTCCTTCACTGTAACACAGCAAAGCTACTCGAGTTTCTCCTTTTGTTTAGATCCATGGCTCATAGCCTTTTCTGTATCATGAGTGTCTTTGAGATCATTTCCTCTCTCCCCAGCAAAGTGTCAAAGCAATTGGTACAGTGGTAAGAGGTTGGGGTGTGGAGCTAGACTTGGGCTCATGGTCTGGTTCTGCCATTATCAGATGTCTGAACCTCAAAGTCCACAGACATAGAGATAATAGCAGTACTTACCTCCATGGGGTTATTGAGAAGAATAAATGAGATAGTGCATGTAGAACCTCCCATACAGTTAAGCATTTAATACATTAGACTATTATTAATTATGAAAACACATAAGGAATTCTGCATATAATTTCAGAGGTTTGATTTCTAGGGGATCCTTAGCCTGGTTCCAGATGGTAAGACAACTTTCATCAATGCCTACATTTTCCCTCTGAATTCCATCTGTGTTTACCACGCATTGCTGTGTCCTGGGCAGTCCAACCCACATGAGTATCTTGGACACTAGTGTCATCAGCACCTTTGAGGGGTAGGGATCGTTCCCATTCTACTGATGAGGTGAGATAACTTGCCCAAGGTCGCATGGTGAAGTTGCTGTTGAAATCTGTCTTCTGACTCCCTGTCTTCATCTGAGGAAAGACTTGTGAGGCTTCTGAAGAGGCTGCCTCCATCCTGCTGTGTTCTCTCAGTGACACTTTGTGCACACAGGAGATCCTAAGACACATACCCTAGGCCCTCAGAGCCGGCAGTGACTTCTTTAAAATCAGTTCTGGCAGTGCTGAGTGTCCATGGAAAAGAGCTCTTATTCAGAGCAGCCCTTCCTGTCTGCAGAGCTACGCAAGTAATTAAATCACTTCAGCAACAAGGTCAAGGGGACAGGTAAGTGTTAGAGACTGTGTTTCAGTCCTGACTGCCTCTTATGCATGACCTCAGGAATGCCACTTCACCTCTCTGAGTCTGGTTTCCTCACCTATAAAAGCGAAGGAAAGTTCTGACTCCACAGGGTGCTGTGTGAGGGTTACCTGAAGAAGTCGAGGGTTACATGAAGCCTTTGCATAGTACCTGGCATAACGTCAGTCTTCTGGGAGTGGTAGGACTAGTCTGCATTCTTGGTTTGCAGATTGGAAGAGGAAACCCAGGCCCAAAGAAGCAAACAAACAATAGCTCACCCAGTCTTCTCTGTTTATTCTTCTCACTACACCATGCTGCTTTGCAGGCTGGTTTGACAAACATTTCCCCGCAATTAGATGCATGATGACCGACGGACGAAAGAAAATTTTCATAGGGCATTTAGAAAGCTCAGGGAACAAACAGATCAGTGCAAATCAGTATAAGGATGACACCTGAAAATGACTCTGCAGAGGTGAGGAAGTGGAGCAGAAGAAGGAGGGGCTGGTTCAGGGAACAGGATTTAGTATGTCAGTGAAGATCCTGCCTCTCTCTGTAACAAGATGCCTAAAGAAGAATAGTGGTGCTTCCAGCCAGCTCCCTCTTGTTTTGGGAGCAACAGTCATTTCTCAGAAAACTCACTTGCAAAGGCAGCCCTTCCAAAAGCATGAGAGCTTTAGTTTGGACAAATGATTTAAACTCACTTTTGCTGGAGAGGAAATGAATTTAAACTAGGACACACAGAGAAGCAACAAAGAGTGCTAAAGAAGCAACTGAAAAGGTAGTCAAAGATCTGGCTTAGGGATTAGAAGCCCTGGCTTTCTAGACTATGGACAAGTGTCCATTCAACAATTATCCAGTCTGGCAGGAAGCAGGTATTTTTCTGTGTGTATCTGGATCCAACTAACATTTATCCAATGTCTGTTGCGTGCTAGGTACTAAGCAAAAATCTTCTTCCTATAAATTTCATTTAATGCCATTAAGGCCAAGAAGGTGGCATAACCAACTTCCTTTTTCAGCTGAGGAAACAGGAGCAGAGTGAATAACTAACTGGCTGGGATTTGTCCTAGGTCCCCTGAACTCCAAGCACAGTGCTAGCTCCACTGGACCAAGCTGCCTTGTCTCTGGGCTCAAGAAAAGCCTGCATAGGAGCTGAAGGTCCAGAGGTTACACGCTTATCTTATGTGCACATACTTGGACCTCCCTACCACACAGCTGCCAGTGACCATAAGAAAGGGCTTCTTTTCCTTCCAAGCCAGGTCCAGAATTCAGTATCATTTTTCTAGCTTAGATTATCTTAAAAAATGCCACAACAGGGGATACAAATTTTAACATTTTATTGATTTAGGGGCCAAACAAGGCAGCATTTGGTCAGTTAAGAAAGGCACCTCATTGAAAATAATACATCACAGTGCTATTGAGTGATCCCAGTCACAGGATTTGATCATGGAAAGGACAATCTTTGGATGACATAGCTTAGGACACTTGCTCATTTATTTAAAAGAGTCCCTTCACACACTGCAGATAAAAGAAGGCAAGAGCATAGGATTGTGGCATGTGCTGCATAGCTGTGAGAGGTTACTCATGAGAGTAGGTAGCCTAGTAAATCAGCGGTAAGTCAGGGGAAGGGAATCAGCCTCCCTTTCCATTCCATTCCCTTCCCCCTCCCCTTGATTCCAGTATGCTTGATTTGTTGAGCCACCATCCCTATGAATACACCTTACATCTCTTTCAAATGTGGAGACGGTTTTTTGATCTTACAGTGTGTGGAACCAGGGTCAGTAATCAAAGCCTCCCTGTTGCAAACTATAGACACACAGGACAACAATTTGATTTCCTGTACTCTTGGTCTGGAACCCATGGGGTTCTGAGATAAAAGCTGAGGTCTTAGTGCACTGGCTTTAAAAAATATTTTCACCAGTCCAGAGTAAATGAAAACCCGATTCCTTAGAAATAATACTGTATCTCTCTATTTCTACCCCCACCCTCCAAGCATGGCATTTTTTAAAAAATTAATTTTTCCCTTACACTTTAAAAACTCCCACCTATGTATAAAAGAAACTCCCACACTACAGTAACACTGCTGTTGTTCCAACCATTCCTTTGAGCCCCTCACCAGCCCTCCCTCACCATCCTCACCCTGACCACCCTTTCCTTCTGCCCAGCACCTAAGAGCAGGGATCACGCCGCAGGGTGATGAGCAGTGGTGTAGTCTCGCCTGGCCTTCTGATACTAGGCTGAAATAGAGAGGAAACAAGAGAGAACAAAATGGGTTTTTAAAAACCAAGTACATATCAAAGGAGGCTGGCATGTAAGCCCCAGCAACCAAATGCATTAAACACTGGACATTTCTCTGACAGGTAAAAGCAGAACCTGCTGAGGCTAAGACTCTGGAATTAAACAAAGCAAAAACAGAATTCTAACCATTCTGAGAAGGGTATATGTATTCCCTATGAATCTTCTAGTTCTCATGGGCAGCCCAAATATTACTTGCACATGTTGTATGCACACATGAATCTATGTGGATGGATGACAAATATTTGGGCAAGGATCATGCACATTCAATTAGCAAACATTCAGGGACCTCAACTTTGAGGCCAAGTGCTTACAATTGTCCCTAGTGCAAGGGGAGCTGATTCCAAGATTCATGATGCCACTGTCACCCAGAGAAGGATCCCAGGCCAGGCACATATCGCTGACAGTTTTTGTTTCACTCTTCTTCCTTGCCCATTCCCAGAAGTCATGTGCTTCCCAGAAACACACAAAGCCAGACTGAGTTTCCATTAAGAGTGGGTGGAGTTAGTTTAGAGTCAGGAAGACAAGGCAGGACAGAGGCAGCAGACACTCACTTGGACCAGGCAAAGAGGGAAGCAAGGTGGCCACGTACTCGTGCCCAGTTGCCATGTGGACGGCAGATAAGACCTCTGGTAGTCTCACAGATGGCAGGAGAGCTCAGGTCAGAAGGAGGCTGGGCACTTTAGAGTCCACTAAATCGAGTCAGCAGCAGATTATGCTGAGGCAGGCGACATTATTTACTGGATCTGCCACTGACTTTCTAATGGTTTTTCCAGAGGCTGCTGTTTTTGTGGTCCTTCACAGTAGTCTGTTACTTCATCTGTTTGCCACAAATCAAACCAGAGACCAAAAGACATAGCAGGGAACTTAGAAAATGCTCAATGGTTGGGAAGCTAAGGTTATGAATAAAAGCTGGTTACTGTCACAGGTGGTCTTATTTCTGCATGATCTTTTCTTGGGGGAAGTCCATGGCTATAGCCATCATAAAATTAGGGGTAAAGGGTTGGATCTAGAAGGGAGAGGGTTTGGGCTTAAAAAGAACATATCTGGCCGGGCGCGGTGGCTCAAGCCTGTAATCCCAGCACTTTGGGAGGCCGAGACGGGCGGATCACGAGGTCAGGAGATCGAGACCATCCTGGCTAACACAGTGAAACCCCATCTCTACTAAAAATACAAAAAAAAAAAAAAACTAGCCGGGCGAGGTGGCGGGCGCCTGTAGTCCCAGCTACTCCGGAGGCTGAGGCAGGAGAATGGCATAAACCCGGGAGGCGGAGCTTGCAGTGAGCTGAGATCCGGCCACTGCACTCCAGTCCGGGCGACAGAGCGAGACTCCGCCTCAAAAAAAAAAAAAAAAAAGAACATATCTGATTTCAGTTTTATGTCCTGGAGAGAGACTGGGTTTGAGTAAATACTGATCAAAATAAATCCAAGAATAGATCACACACTGTTTTGTCGACACTTGGAAACAGGCAAACATTAAAAATAAAAGCAAATAAACCTACCCTGGTCTCTCTTTGGGGAAGTAGATTTGACTGCTCTCAGATGCTCAGCCTCCATGTTCAGAAGACAATCTGAATTCAAAAGGACCTTTCACCTGGTTTAATTCTCTGGCAACAATTCAGTTTTCAAACCCAATTCCCAAATAATCGCTACTTTTCAGCATCATGATGCAGATCACAAAAATATTCCAATTTGGCCTGGCTCTTTTTATGATGATACCCTCTCCCAGTAATTTCTATAACCTGCAACGTAAGCGCCTTTTTCCTTCCACCTAGGGGGAAAAAAATTAATGATCCCTGTTCACATGTTGACTCATGTGGGTTTTCATTATGGGTTAGAAAACAAATGGAATTCTCTGTCCATAATGTACCATCAGGAACTGAGACCCTGCCTGACTTCACATGATCCTGGACTTATAATAAGCTGCTGGAAATGGAAGAAATACTATGAGGTTTTGGAATTGTGGCCCCTGGAAGATTACCTGGGTTAGTTTATTTTGGTCAAAAAATAAAATCAAAAGTATGGTTAAAGTAAACAGCTGGGCCGGGTGTGGTGGCTCACATCTGTGATCCTGGCACTTTGGGAGGCCAAGGTGGGTGGATTGCTTAAGCCCAGGAGTTCAAGACCAGCCTGGGCAACTTGGCAAAACCCTGTCTCTGCAAAAAGTACAAAAATTAGCCAAGTGTTATGGTGTGCACCTGTAGTCCCAGCTGCTCAGGAGGCTGAGGTGGGAGAATTGCTTGAGCCCCAGGAGGCAGAGGTTGCTGTGAACCAAGATCACGCCACTGCACTCCAGCCTGGGTGGCAGAGTGAAACCCTGTCTCAAAACAACAACAAAAAACAAGTAAACAGCTGGTAAAGCAACCTAGCCTAAAACTTAGAAAATAGGAGAGTGAACACATACGTACACACATACACACAACACACATACATACAGATGAGATGAGAGTAGCACACACGCCAAAGATAAATCAAGCAAGTGCTTTTTTAATCAATACATCAAATGATATTTTTGCTAGCCTGAGGAAGCTTCTCTTTGCCTGTCCTGTCATTCCCACCCATTCCCTCACAGAGATAGGAAGAAATTTCTTCTTGGACCCAACATTAGATAAACATAACCAAGTCTTTACATGTGGCTTTGGAGAAGGCTGCTAGGATGCTTGCGAACACAACATCAGGGGTCTGGGATGCATCGATAGCAGAGTGGATCCCCCGTTTCCTGTAGTACTCTATGAGTGGGGTGGTTTGAGTGTGGTAAGCTTGCAGGCGGATTTTCAAGGCCTTCTCATTATCATCTGATCGACGAATCAAGGGTTCCCCAGTGATCTGAGAATAGGAAGGACAGCAATGAAAGGCTGGGACTGTTAGCAAGGTTTTCATATTCCACGCCAGATGCAGATTTGAGATGGGACCATTCTGCCCAGGATGCTGTCTGTTCCCAAAGCCCATCAGAGGCAAAGACGGGCAATCCAGACCCTCTCCAATGAAGAACCTTGCTACTCCCAGGAGCAGAGCAGCTGGTGAACAGAAGTCAGAGAGTTTGTCAGAAACACCAACTGTGAGGAAAGGGGCTCATGAGGGGAAGATAGGCAATGACTTTCTCATCTTTGTGCTCAGGTGATCCAGCTTCCAAGATAAACACTTCTAGGGTCAAAAGTAAGGAAGTCAAAGGCCCCTAAGACCAGGAGAATACATCAAAATCAAAGATACATTAGCAGTTGTAATCTTAGTTGCTTAAATATTTAGCATATGTACTAGAGTGTCACCCATCAACATTTTAAAAGTGGCAAGTAAAATGAGAAAGAACTTTGAATGGTAGAATTAGCAGCTTTGCAAAATGTGACTATGTTGCCATAACGGCTCTGGAACCTGTATTTATAGAACCTGGATGACCTAATGAACTTGTTTCATAGGACGAAAGTAAACCCAGGAAATTCTTACTGTTGTCTGCATGCTTTAAAACAGACCATATAGACTCTTTATTGCAAATGGTGCAGTGACCATGTATGAAACCCCAGGACACAGTACAGCCACAGTAACTATAAAAAGAGAATATTTTTCTGGAGGACTGGTCATCAAACTTCTCTTCAGTGCCACACTCTTCCCACTCTCCAATTCTAGGCTTTTTTTTTTTTTTCTGAGACGGAGTCTCGCTCTATCACCCAGGCTGGAGTGCAGTGGCCGGATCTCAGCTCACTGCAAGCTCTGCCTCCCGGGTTTACACCATTCTCTTGCCTCAGCCTCCGGAGTAGCTGGGACTACAGACGCCCGCCACCTCGCCAGGCTAGTTTTTTGTATTTTTTAGTAGAGACGGGGTTTCACTGTGTTAGCCAGGATGGTCTCGATCTCCTGACTTCGTGATCCGCCCGTCTCGGCCTCCCAAAGTGCTGGGATTACAGGCTTGAGCCACTGCGCCTGGCCTCAATTCTAGGCTTTTAAGAAACCTTCTCCTGATTAGCTGATCACTTAGGTGGCCATGATGCCAGAAAGGGGCTGCTCTTGACAGAAGACAGGTACAATCTGGGCACTGCAAAAAAAGCTGGCACCACTGGTAGCAACCTTGAGGCCAAGCAATAAACCACCTGAGAAGACACTGAACAGATCTGACACAGGCCATGATTTACTTGATAGTGTTATTTTTCATGACTAAGTTAGTAATATTGGTAGAAATAAAAGGAAGATGGAAAGACTAAAGGAAAAAGAAAACAGTGAAGAAAGGGGAAGGAAAGAAAAGGACATTTTTTGTCTGAGTTTACATACGTCATCTTTCATGGGCTCTTTTGGAGGGTTGAACTCCTCATGGTAGGAACGGCCACTCTTGGGGTGAATCAGCCTGAAAGACAGCAAATGAATATGAGTTAGGTTAACTGACAGTACGCGCCTGCACTCCACTCTAGGGGGCTCCGGAATGACAAGCAGAGACAGGGACCCTGGATGCAAGGACCCAGCACCCAGCAGAAAATCCAGCTAAATAACTGGGCTTTCAGGAGAGCTTATGCCAGTGGCAGAGTATATTTTCTATTTTGACCAAATATTATCATGAGTATCTGGTTGAAGAGCAAACGGGCTGGCCTAACTACCTAATTCAGGACTTGAGAGAAGGAACTCTGGTGCTGGTCTCACACAGCCATCTATTCTATTCACCCATTTACTCGACAAACATTAATAAGTATCCCATTCAAGCCTTAAGCTGAATTCAGAGGCTACAAAGCAATGAGTAATGATCCCTGTTCACAAGCAGTGCTTAGTGGGAGAGACAAATGTGGAAATAAATAACAAACGTGATAATCCTTTAACAGATTTGTACAAAGTGCTATGGGGGACAGAGGACAAATAAATGAACTCTATTTCCTAACCTAGTTTGGTTACAAAACCAGGAAGGTACTAACAGGAGAAATAATTCCCATGGATGCAAACACTGCCAGATAATGCAACACATCTCTTCGATCACACAGATAAAAGACAGGCTAACCCTGATGACTTGAATTTTGGTTGGTACTTGAGACCAATCCCATTTTGAGAACTTGGAGAGTGGGGTTTCTTTCATTTACCAAAAGTGGTATTTGTGAATGGCAAAAGAGCAGTGTGTGGGAGTCATATTTGTTGCAGCCTGGCTGCTAACCCTAACCCAGGGTTAGCAATATTCAAGTCATCAGGAAAAATGACTTATTAAACAAGTTATGAAATATAGAGCTCAACAAAAGGCATTTATTTGGCACTGAATGTATAGCAGGTAGCTGCATCTCTGCTGAGTCCCCACAGGCAACAAGCCCATGTTCCTGACTGGGAATGGCCACACCACAGGAGCCTAGAAACCTAAGGAAAGGAGGCAGGCCAAGCTCTGCTCAGCAGCCAGGCCTTGCTTCAGTTCTGTGGTTTCTCAATTCTCTGCCAACCAAGTGTTTGTTTGCTTATTTAACTAATGGTTGCTCTTCTCATGAAGGTCTATTAGACTAGAGCTCCCTAGTATTTTTCACCATTTGGCAGGCATAGCAGTATTTGGGCTGGGCCCAGCAGCTTATGCCTGTGATGCCAACACTTTGGGAGGCCAAGGTGGGCAGATCACCTGAGGTCAGGAGTTCGAGACCAGTCTGACCAACATGGTGAAAGTCCGTTTCTACTAAAAATATGAAAAATTTAGCAGGTGGCAGGCACCTGTAATCCCAGCTACTTGGGAGGCTGAGGCAGGAGGATCGCTTGAACCTGGGGGTGGAGGTGGCAGTGAACTGAGATCATACCATTGCACTCCAGCCTGAATGACAGAGCAAGACTCTGTCTCAAAAAAATAAAATAAATAAATAAATAAATAATCTATTCAATTCTATTTAGGTTATTGAAGTAGCACCTCTGTAAAATGTGCTACTTTCTTTTTTGTTAATCACAGCATATTTTGGGGGAGAAGATGGTCCATTTGTGACATAAAGTGGCACTGGATTATGGGCAGGAGGGAGGTGACAGTAGAGAAAATAAGCTATACAGTCATCCCTTGGTATCCATGGGGGGATTGTTCCAGGAGCCCCCTCTGTGGATACCAAAATCCACAGATGCTCAAGTCCCTGATATAAAATGGTACAGCATTTCCATGTAACCTATGCATATCCTCTTGTGTACTTTATTTTATTTCTATTTTATTTTTGAGACAGACTCTCGCTCTGTCACCTAGGCTGGAGTACAGTGGTGTGGTCTCTGCTCACTGCAAGTTTTGCCTCCCGGGTTCACACCATTCTCCTGCCTCAGCCTCCCAAGTAGCTGAGACTACAGGCGCCCATCACCAAGCCTGGCTAATTTTTTGTATATTTAGTAAAGATGGGGTTTCACCATGTTAGCCAGGCTGGTCTCGAACTCCTGACCTCGTGATCTACCCACCTTGGCCTACGAAAGTGTTAGGATTACAGGCGTGAGCCACCACGCCCAGTCTAACTTTTTTATTTTTTGTAGAGATGAGGTCTCATCATGTTGCCCACGCTGGTTGTCCTGCATACTTTAAATCATCTCTAGATTATTTATACCTAATACAATGTAAATGCCATGTAAATAATTGCTATACTGCATTTTAAAACTTGTATTATTTTTTATTTTCTTCAGCTTTCCCACGTTAGATTTATTGGTGGTTGTGTTCTGAATTTTTTTTTTTTTTTGAGACGGAGTCTCACTGTCGCCCAGGCTGGAGTGCAGTGGCGCCATCTCAGCTCACTGCAAGCTCCACCTCCCAGGTTCATGCCATTCTCCTGCCTCAGCCTCCTAAGTAGCTGGGACTACAGGCACCTGCCACCACGCCCACCTAAATTTTTGTATTTTTAGTAGAGACAGGGTTTCACCATGTTAGCCAGGATGGTCTCGATCTCCTGACCTCGTGATCCACCCACCTTGGCCTCCCAAAGTGCTGGGATTACAGGCATGAGCCACCGCGTCCAGTCTGGTTCTGAATATTTTTAATTCACAAATGCTTGAATCCATGGATATAGAAGGCCAACTGGACAATGGAGAAAAGGTTCCTGTGACTGCAGTCATGTACTGTGAGGTTGCACCTTCCAGTATTTGAGTGCCTGGAAGGATTCCTCTGATGCATTCATTCAGAAATGGCATCCACTGGGAGACCCAGGGAGAGGAGAGAGCAGGCTGCTGGGCTCAGCAGCAGCAACTTTGGGAAGGGGTAGGGGCATGAGATGTGGACCAGGATATTTTTTTACCTTCTAGACAGCACAGGGCACATAGCAGCCAGGCTGCAACAAATATGACTCCCACACACTGCTCTTTTGCCATTTACAAATACCACTTTTGGTAAATGAAAGAAACCCCACTCTCCAAGTTCTCAAAATGGGATTGGTCTCAAGTACCAACCAAAATAGCTCCATGAGCCACTGAGTCTGGCTCGGAGGTACCATCAGGGCTGGGAATCTACAATCACTGCTACTATGAGTATGATACTTTATTTTTATTTTTTTTTGAGATAGAGTTTTGCTCTGTCACCCAGGCTGGAGTCCAATGGCCTAATCACGGCTCAGTGCAGTCTCGACCTCCCTACCTCAAGCAGTCCTCCCACCTCAGCCTCCCAAGTAGTTGGGACCACCAACACAGGTGCATACCACCATACGTGGCTAAATTTTTTTGCTTTATAGTAGAGACGAGGTCTTGCTATATTGCTCAAGCTGGTCTCAAACTCCTGGCCTCAAGTAATCCTCCTGTTTAGCCACCCCCCCCCCAAATGCTGTGATCACGGGCATGAACCACTGTGCCCAACATTCAGTGTGACACTTTAAACACCTGTTTTCTCATCCACAAAATTGGGATGGTACCAGGTATTAAGATAATACCAGAGAGCCAACTGGTAGGATAATTAGGAGACAATTATCTAGAGAGACAATATAGAATAAGTTTAAAAACAAAAACAAAAACAAAAAAACAACCACCAACTATTCATATTCAAGAAGCAGAACAATGACTCAAAATTACTAGAAGTGACGTCAGAACTAATTCAGAAGATTGTTACAATGGGGTCCGTATCATCTCAGACTTGAAAAAGATCCTGTGTGAGGTCTGGGGTTCATTCCCCAGCATCTCCAAACAGCTAACATCTGTGTCCAACCTGGGCAACAGAATGAGACTCTGTCTCAAAACAAACAACAACAACAACAACAAAAAACAAAAAACAACAAAAAAAAAAGCAAGATCCGTATTAAACTGACTAATTCCTGCCTCATTTTCTTCTAACCATCAACATGTTTGACTAGGAGGCAGAAAGCAGGCTTCCAGGGCTAACCCTGCCACTCATCTGCTGGGTAAACTTGGAAAAACACCTTCAGCAGTGACATGCTCTGTAAGGAAGGAGGCTCTTCTCTCTGTGAGGGAGGAAGTTACAGTAACTACCTACTTCCAAATGGAGGGACTAGTCTTCTCTCTTTCACCCTTTACAGCAATCCTGCTGTTTGTTCTTCAGAATTTCTGTTCTCTCCCACCCAACCTCAGTTAGAAACCTCCATCACATCATGTGGATCATAAACAGGTTCCTAGATGGTATCCCTATCTGTTTATCCTTGTCCCAATTTACCTTGTACACCAGGACCAAGCTAATGTTCGTAGAATACTGTTTTTGCCACAACACCCAGTGGCTCGAGAATATCTCATGAGTCCTGAACTCCATCAAGTCTACCCTCTTTGGTTTGGCAGATCTCCCCAGTAAAGCTCTTCTCAACAGCATTCCTTCTACCATCCTGCCCCCAAGGCCACTGGGCAGACACATCTGCTACTAGCCTCAGCGAAAGCCCAACCCATATTCATTCTGGCTTCTACTCCCTTCTGGGAAAGTCTCACTGAAATATTCTTCATCCAGGAAGAGTTTGATGTTATCTCTATCCCAGGCAGCCTTTCCTCCCTGTCCCCAGGACTTCCTACTACACTAAACAGCCAAAGTTTCATATACGACTCTCTGAGGTCAGAGATGGGCATCACTATATGGTTATCCTAGAGCCTCTTGTGGTCCTCTGCTCCCAGGGTCTAGTCCTGTGCTATGCAGGAAGCAGGTACTCAGGAAGCTGGGCCCATAGAATCAAAGGTCCCCAGTGTCACCTGGTTCTGCTAATATGTGCTTGGTGCCTCAGAGACCCCAGGCCTGGTGATGTCTTTACTGTTAACCCTACTGCTTCTTGACCTACATCAACTTTGTCTACTCTGTGCCCAGTAGGGATACAAAGAAACAGAAGTTCCTGCATTAAAGGAGCCTATGGAATAGCCAGAGACATGTAACCTGGACATTTGAAAAGAAAATGAATACAAAGTAGAGCCCACTGTATTTCATATTGCTTTCCAGGATATAGTGCTAACCCTGTACTGTCTATTCACTGTTTGTCTCTGTCCTTGAAGGTGTGAACTACAAACACATGGAAAAGACATTCAACCTCATTAGGAAATCATTTTCCCTAATCCAAAAATTTACATGCATTATGATGGCCATAGTATCATTTTAACAGTGGCTAACTGGAAGAAACACAAATATACAACAATAAGGAAATAAGTAAACAATGTTTTGCCTACTATGAAATATCACACAGCAATTAAAAGTAATGGTCATGGATGTCTAGTTCAAGATGGTGGGCTGACCACTTTCCTGAGACACCATTAAAATGACAAAGACATAAAAAAGCTACAGCCCACGATAAAGAGGGGAATGGAGGGTCCATTTGCAGTTGAAAGCTTCTGACATACTTCCGGAAGGCACAAAGCAGACTGCAGTGATTAGTGAAATAGGGTAAAGAAAACCGTAGCCTAAAGCAGCGTTGGTCTGTCAGAACAAACGAATCCAGAAGCAGAGGCATTTCTGTGTTCAATGCTATTATAGAGAAACAAACATGTTAAAACACACACACACACACAAAGTGGCTGTACTATAAGCAAATTCTTCCTCCATTTTCTAAACTTTGTACAGATGGTTATATGATTTTTTTTTTTTTTTTTTTTTTTTGAGGCGGAGTCTCGCTCTGTCGCCCGGACTGGAGTGCAGTGGCCGGATCTCAGCTCACTGCAAGCTCTGCCTCCCGGGTTTATGCCATTCTCCTGCCTCAGCCTCCGGAGTAGCTGGGACTACAGGCGCCTGCCACCTCGCCCGGCTAGTTTTTGTATTTTTAGTAGAGACGGGGTTTCACCGTGTTAGCCAGGATGGTCTCGATCTCCTGACCTCATGATCCGCCCGTCTCGGCCTCCCAAAGTGCTGGGATTACAGGCTTGAGCCACCGCGCCCGGCCATGATTTTTATAATTAATAAAAAGCCAGCAAAGTATGGCAACTCCAGCTGAAATCAGATTTAAGGAGCACTAAAATGGAGGAGATACATATGTAAAGAAATTAACATTTCTTAAGCACCTAATATAGGCAAGGCTTTGAACTATGCATTTTATATTACCTAACACATGCAATAGCTCCTCAAAGCAGGTGTTATCAACCCCCTTCTACATATGAGGAAACAGCCTCAGACAGGTTAAGAAATGTGCCTAGGGTCACAGTTAAAAAGTGACAAGAGGCGGGGTGCAGTGCCTCACGCCTGTAATCCCAGCACTTTGGGAGGCCAAGGCGGGTGGATCTTTTAAGGTCAGAAGTTTTGAGACCAGCATGGCCAACATGGTGAAGCCCTGTCTCTACTAAAAATACAAAAATTAGTCGGGCATGGTGGCGCATGCCTGTAGTCCCAGTTACTTGGGAGGCTGAGACAGGAGAATTACTTGAACCCGGGAGACAGAGGTTGCAGTGAGCCAAGATTGCGCCACTGCACTCCAGCCTGGGTGACAGAGTAAGAGTTTGTTTCAAAAAAAAAAAGAGAAAAAAAAAAAGCGACAAGAGCTGGGAGCAGTGGCTCACGCTTGTAATCCTAGCACTTTGGGAGGCCAAGACAGGCGCATCACTTGAGGTCAGTTCAAAACCAGCCAGGCCAACATGGTGAAACTCTGTCTCTAATAAAAATACAAAAAAATTAGCCAGCCCTGGTGGCAGACACCTGTAATCCCAGCTACTTGGAAGGTTGAGGTAGGAGAATTGCTTGAACCCAGGAGACGGAGGTTGCAGTGAGCCGAGATAGCGCCACTGCACTCCAGCCTGGGTGACAGAGTGAGACTCCGTCTAAAAAAAAAAAATGACAAGAATGAGATGCTATTTGACTTCAAATTCCTTGCTTTTCTTTCCATATCCCAATCCCATCTCACCACTTCAGTGGATGTCACCAAATAAAATCAATCCGTGTTGAAATGGCACTAAGCTTCATGGCTGGGATGAAGCACGAGCAATTCTCAGAGTTTGACAAAGCTCTGAGAAGCATGAAAAGGGACCTTCAAGGGACAAATACCTTCCTGTGATTCTTCGGATCAGCAGAGAGTCTGGGATGCTGAATTCAATCACAGAATCAAGCTTCTCTTTCCGCTTCTCCATGAGGTCATCGAGCTGTAAAACAATGTGTGGCCCACCTAAGCTACCAGAGCTTGGTCAGACCCATCTCCTTCAAAGGAATTAAGAGAAGACAAAGGGCAAGAGTGTGCTCTCATACAGAAATAATATAAAAACTAAGCTACCCACCATTTCTGCCTGCCTCACAGTCCGAGGGAAGCCATCCAGAAGAAAACCATTTTTGCACAAGGGGGTCTCCAAATTCTTCTCAATGAGTTCCACTACCATTTCATCACTCACCTGGAAGTTAGGAACAAAATGGCCTTGGGTTTAAATCCATTACCTAGGTGACTGACATTAGCCGAACTCCATAACCAAAAGTTTGTGTATATAACCTTATTACCAAACAGCAAGTTTTCTTGAACCCAAAGAAGCAAAAATAAGAGCAAATGTGAAATGGCTCCATTTGGAAGATCCAGTTTCACGATTTTATCTCTGTGGTTGCCAAATGCACATTCTCATCTCTTGAAATTCCCCTGTATCCCAAAAAATCTGGGTGAGGGAAGACAGATTCCATTACTTGTTACCTCACCCGGAGAGCTTTGTATCTCAGGTCCTGAAGGCCCCTCCTGCCACTAGAGTCCAGAGTCCAAACTGTCAGATAATAGTTCATCAGCAACCAGTGATCCTCAACGCACAAGAAATGTGAGGACAAATGGCTGAGAGACCACCTGAGAGAGTGCCAGGAGAGAATGGGGTTGACCAAAACACAGGCATCAGCTTTCCCTGTTTCACAGCTGTCATTAGGCTAACAGTAACGAGACTGATGTGTGTACTTGGTTACACATCTGGGCCATCCTGGACATGAGGAAAAATAGAAGTTCACTGAATTGGCAAGATTGGGTCAGAACCAAGGAACTAAGGAGCCAAGCCAACACTCTTCCCTCACTTTTTTTTTGAGACAGTCTCATTCTGTTGCCCAGGCTGGAGTACAGTGGAACAATATTCCCTCACTGCAACCTCCGCCTTCCAGGTTCAGATGATTCACGTGCCTCAGCCTCCCAAGCAGCAGGGACTACAGGTGCGCAGGACCATGCCCAGCTAATTTTTCGTATTTTTAATAGAGACGGGGTTTCATCATGTTGGCCAGGCTGGTCTCGAACTCCTGACCTCAAGTGATCTGCTTGCCTCAGTCTCCCAAAGTGTTAGGATTACAGGAGTGAGCCACTGCGTCCAGCCCAAAGCCAACACACTTCTGAGTCTCTCTAAAACCCCAGTGAGGACCTCTCCCGGTTTTTAGAAACTGGTTTTTCTTTTCTTCTTTTTTTGAGATGGAGTCTCGCTCTGTCGCCCAGGCTGGAGTGCAATGGCACGATCTTGGCTCACTGCAAGCTCCGCCTCCTGGGTTCACTCCGTTCTCCTGCCTCAGCCTCCCGAGTAGCTGGGACTACAGGCGCCTGCCACCACACCCGGCTAATATTTTTGTATTTTTAGTAGAGACGGTGTTTCACCGTGTTAGCCAGGATGGTCTTGATCTCTTGACCTTGTGATCCACCCGCCTCGGCCTCCCAAAGTGCTGGGATTACAGGCATGAGCCACTGCGCCCGGCAGAAACTAGTTTTTCTCTTGGGCTGTTATAGAAAGAAAAGTCTCCAGCCTGTAGTGAAGCCTGCCCATCTTGGCAGCTAATGGTCTTATTTATTGGTGCTAACTGTGAACTTGGGGACAAAGTACATGCTCTGCAACTAAGTGAAGGTTGGAGATAAGCAATTTCATTGCCACATCTCAATTTTTTCTTAGTACAGAGTCTTCTGTCAAGACTCAAAGTCCAAAATATCTAGCTTTCTGGTTTGACTCAGAGATTCAGTTACATGAAGGGAAAACTAGAGAAATGGGCAGGCAGAGGTATCATTTGATACGGCTACAGAATCTCAAAGCCTAACAGAAGGTAACTTGAGGATTAAAGCAAAGCCCAGTTCCTTCCCCAACTAACATTCTAAGATAAAAAAAGACCAGAAGACCGAGCACAAAATGACATCTGAAGGTGATTCTCAGAGGCCAAGTTCCAGAATAACTCAATTATAATTAATCTAGAGATCTTCTTTGATTAGTGCCAGAAAATAATAGATTGTATTTGTCCAATCAGGTCAACTGGCCTAAAGAAAGAGCAAATGTGGCTGGGCATGGCAGCTCACACCTGTAATCCCAGCACTTTGAGAGGCTGGGGCAGGAGGACTACTCCCGGGTTAAGCTCAGTTTAAAACCAGTGTGGGCAACACAGTGAGACCCCATCTCTACAACAAAAACAAAAAGTAGCAGGGCATGGTGGTGTGTGCCTGTAGTTGTAGCTACTCATCAGGCTGAAGTGGGAGGATCACTTGAGCCCAGGAGGTCGAGGTTGTAGTGAGCCATGATTGCGCCACTGCATACCAGCCTGGGTCTCAGAAAAAAAAGAGAGAAAATGCAATTATGGTCCCCAAATAGAAAGGATTACCTTTGTCACAACTGCGAAGGAATTGCTTTGGTACAGAAACAGAACACAGAGCCACAAAGCAGGTTAAAAAACACTTCTGTGACTTCCTAAATCCTCTCTTGAATACATCTCTGAGTTCTGGCCTAGGACAGCAGTTTCATTTCTGGCTCTAAAATTTGGGTATATAACAAAATACATTAGCACAGGAAAACTTCAAGAATACTACGAATGAGTACCATAAATTCAGAACAAAGTAACTTGCACTCTAAAAAGTCTTATAAGGCCAAGCACGGTGGCTCACGCCTATAATCCCAGCACTTTGGGAGGCCGGGGCAGGTGGATCACCCGAGGTTAGGAGTCTGAGACCAGCCTGGCCAACTTGGTGAAACCCCATCTCTACTAAAAATACAAAAATATTAGCCGGGCGTGGTGGCAGGCGCCTGTAGTCCCAGCTACTCAGGAGGCTGAGGCAGGAGAATGGAGTGAACCCGGGAGGCGGAGGTTGCAGTGAGCCAAGATCGCGCCACTGCACTCCAGCCTGGGTGACAGAGTGAGATTTTGTCTCAAAAAAAAAAAAAAAAAAAATTCCTATAATCTGCCACTTTGTTAAAACACCCTCTAGCACATAGTTGTCCAAGAGAATTTTGTTTGATGATGGAAAGTTCTGTATCAGTGAAGGCTGGTAAATACTTGAAATATGGCTAGTGCAATTGAGGAATTGATTTTTACATTAATTAAATTTAAATTAATCTAAATAGCCACCTGTGGTTGGTGGCTACCATATTGGACAGTGCAGATCTAGATTCTGAGGAATATCAACACTCATTGATACCACCAAACCTACCAGTTTCCCAGCATCCATAGTTGCCTTCAGCTTTTTTCCTAGCTCTGAGCCAGAAGCCACCATGGCCCTCAGCATGTCCCCAGTAGCCAAATGGCAGACACAGAAGTTTTCAGCCAGTCTGGGTGCCTATGGAGAGGAAGACAAAAACCAAGATTCAGTTACATTACAGGCTGTGGAGTCAGACTACCTAGGTGTGAACTTGGCCCTGCAACTTACTGGCTATGTAAACTTGGGCAAATGTCTACTTCCTTACCTGTAATGGGGATAAAAGCACCTTATGTTACATTCTAACGTACAATGATTATAGGGTTATGGTAAGAATTACATGAAATAATATATGTAAAGCACTTGAAACAGTACAACTAGCACACAGGAAGCAGTCATAAATATTAGCTATTATCACTATTTCCACTCAACACACTAGTGACAAGTAAGTTTCAGTTTCCCCATTATAAATGGGAAGACTTGCCAGGCACAGTGGCTCACGCCTATAACCCCAGCACTTTGGGAGGCTGAAGTGGGCGGATCACAAAGTCAGAAGTTCGAGACCAGCCTGACCAACATGGTGAAACCCCGTCTCTACTAAAAATATACAAATTAGCTGGGTGTGGTGGCGTGTGTCTGGAATTACAGCTACTCAGGAGGCTGGTAGGAGAATTATTTGAATCCGGGAGGCAGAGGTTGCAGTGAGCCGAGATTGCACCACTGCACTCCAGCTCCAGCCTGCCAACAGTGAGACTCCGTCTCAAGGAAAAAAAAAAAAAGAAAAAAAAAAGGCAGGGGGGTTGGCGCTGTGGCTCACGCCTGTAATCTCAGCACTTTGGGAGGCCAAGGCAGGTGGATCACCTGAGGTCGGGAGTTCAAGACCAGACTGGCCAAGATGGTGAAACCCCGTCTCTACTAAAAATACAAAAGTAGCCAGGCGCAGTGGCAGGTGCCTGTAATCCCAGCTACTTGGGAGGCTGAGGCAGGAGAATCGGTTGAACCTGGGCGGCAGAGGTTGCAGTGAGGCAATATTGCGCCACTGCACTCCAGCCTGGGTAACAGAGTGAGACTCCATCTAAAAAAAAGAAAAAGGAAGAATAAAAATAGTACCAACACTTCAAATGGTTGCTGTGAGGTTTAAATGAGATCATGTATATAATGTACTCGGCACATATAATGTACTCAGCACATAACATGTGCTGAATAAACATTTGCAAAGGGATGAATGTGTAACTGCCATGTACTACAGTTACTGGATCAGGGAGGCAACTAGGAGCTGTTTGCCGCCAGGCAGAACTGGGTTTTCCCCCTTCTGTCACTAAGTAGCTGTATTATCTTGGCCACCTCACTTTTCAGTTTCCTTATCTGTTTAAAATGAAGGCAAAAAAGGCTCCATCTCAGAAGGTAGCTGTGAGGATTAGCTGAGATATATACAAAGAGTACTTGGCATATAATAAGCACTTACATACTAGTTTTAGGAGGCATTATAGCATTTTGGTCCAGAGCATAGGCTTGAAGAGCTAAACTGCCTGGTTTTCAGACTCCACGTCCACTAACCATTACGTAAAATTGACTTAAGAAGTCACTTCACCTTTCTAAGTTTCAAATTTCCTCTAAGTAAAATGGAGATGGTAATAGTATCTATATCACTGGGTTGATGAGATTATATAGAATTCAGTATTTGCAGGCCCTGGCACATAGTAAGCACTCAGTGGGCACTGGCTGTTACCATAACCCCTGTCCTAATCCTACATTCATTCATACAGAAAGAAAACATTTACTAATGCCTTTTCCAAGAACCCTGTTAGGAGCCTGGGAAACAGATGAACAAAAGGCATAGACTATGTTCTTAAAGAGCTTATATTTGGTGAACTATATATGAGAATGCAGAATTAGAACAGGGAGAGACCCTAGACAGCTCAACACTGGCTTTGCAGTGGGAAAAAAAGAATGCAGAATTCACAAGGAATAAAATCAGTTCAAGAAGCTCAATCTTAGCTTTTTCGGTTCAATTGTTTTATAAACTAAGTAGGTTTAGATCCTGATTCAAACAAATCAGTTCACTGGGAGTTTTCTTTTCTTTCTTTTCTTTTTTTTTGAGAGTTTCACTCTATCACCCAGGCTGGAGTGCAGTGGCACGATCATGGCTCACTGCAGCCACAAACTCCCTGGGCTCAGGTGATTCTCCTGCCTCAGCCTCCCAGTAGCTGGGATTGCAGGCACATGCCACATGCCTGGCTAATTTTTATATAATTGGGAGTTTTCTTAGGTGCATGCTTAGGTGCACACAATAAAAGGTACATAGATAGAGTTGGTTTCTGATTCACGGACTGATTCAGTTAAAGCAAAGAAATGATTTCGTAGTAAAATGGAATCTAGAGGGAAGGCATTAAAAACTCTGTACTTTGGATCGGGCGTGGTGGCTCATGCCTGTAATCCCAGCACTTTGGGAGGCCAATGCAGGCGGATCACCTGAAGTCAGGAGTTCGAGACTAGCCTGGCCAACATGGTGAAATCCCATCTCTATTAACAATACAAAAATCAGCTGGGCGTCCTGGCATGTGCCTGTAATCCCAGCTACTTGGGAGGCTGAGACAGGAGAACTGCTTGCACCCAGGAGGTGGAGGTTGCAGTGAGCTGAGATCCAGCCTGGGTGAAGAAGCAAGACTATGTCTCAAAAAAACAACAACAAAAAAACCCAAAACAACACCAAAATTCTGTACTTTGCAAAACTAGTGAATGTCAGGAGCCCTGACAATGAAAAACCAGGCTGGCACTGTGGCCATATATCCAGAGAGTGCTTTCTGCCAATCCTTCTCATTGCTGTTGAAATTAACCTGGGTAAACAATTTGGAGGTCAGGCTTGCTCAAGTGGAAAGGCTGCCCAAAACAGGAGACAAGAGCTGTTAGCACAGAACCTGTTCTATTTTTGTCACTCCCAAACTGCAGGACTCTTATGCACTGTTCCAGGTGATTAGATTCTACAGCTGGATGAAAGAACACACACTAATAGGGAAGAAAACTAATTCCTGGCTGGGCACAGTGGCTCATGCCTGTAATCCCAGCACTTTGGGAGGCTGAGGCAGGTGGATCACCTGAGGTCGGGAGTTCAAGACCAGCCTGGCCAAGATGGTGAAACCCCGTCTCTACTAAAAATACAAAAATTAGCCGAGTGTGGTGGTGGGCACTTGTAATCCCAGCTACTCAGGAGGCCGCGGCAGAGAATTGCTTGGACCCATGAGATGGAGGTTGCAGTGAGTTGAGATCATGCCACTGTACTCCAGCCTGGGTGACAGAGCGAGACTCCGTCTCAAAAAAAAAAGAAAAGAAAAGAAAACTAATTCTTTCATTTCCTGCTTGCTGCCTGGGAGTCAGTGTGGTAGGCTGTAAAGAGCATGTATGGGTTTTGAAGTCAGACAGATATTTATACTTGATTCCTAGCTAAGGCACTCAGTAGCTGTGTGATCTTGGGCTCAGTACTTAACTTCTCAGAGTGTCAGTTTCCTCATCAGTTGAATGGGGATAATGACTACTTCACAGGGTTTTTATGAGGATAAATGAAATAAAGTACCAAAAACATCAGACATGCAGTAGGCATTCAATAAATAAAAGGCTCCCTTCCATGGCCCTTCTTTGCATTACTCTTTATTTACAGACTGCAGAAACTTAATGAAATAACTTTATTATAGTGCCCTCACACTTTAAACTTATGCTTTAGAGCAGCCATTCACAGATTCTAAATCACTGGAGGAATGCTGTGAAAATGCAGATTCCGGCCTGGCTCACGCCTGTAATCCTAGCACTCTGGGAGGCTGAAGCAGGCGGATCATCTGAGGTTGGGAGCTCAAGACCAGCATGACCAACATGGAGAAACCCCGTCTCTACTAAAATTAGCCAGGCGTGGTGGCACATTCCTGTAATCCCAGTTACTAGGGAGGCTGAGGCAGAACTGCTTGAACCTGGGAGGCAGAGGTTGTGGTGAGCTGAGATTGAGATCGGGTCATTGCACTCCAGCCTGGGCAACAAAAGTGAAACTCGTCTTAAAAAAAAAAAAAAAAACGCAGACTCTGGTTTAATAGGGTACAGCCTAAGTACCTGCATTTTAAGCAAACTTCCCGGCCTGGATGAGTGGCTAGGCTCTAAACTACACTTTGAAGAGTAGGGGTCTGAAGTTCACACTCAGTCACAGTCTGTTGCTGTGAGTCAAAGACTGTTGCTGAGCCCAAGAAACAGGTTCAGCACCTCTATGAAAACTCTGTGTGGGGTGGAGGACTCTGGGGTAATTGATGGGAATGCTAAAACCACTAGAGAGAAAACATGGTGGGCTGAGTGGTTCTCAAATTTCAGTGTATTATCAATCATCTGGGGCATCTGCTAGGCCCACCTTTGAAGTTTATGATTGAGTGGCTCTCAAGCAGCACCTCAGGTTCTGATGCATATAGTTTATGAAGCCCTGATGTAGTGGCAGAGACTGAGTTTTTTTTTTTTTTTTTTTCAGATCTAAAGTGGGATTTATTTGCATTAAGCTTTCAGAACATTTGCTGCAATTCGGGTAGAAATAGTAAGTATTCACATAATATGTACGTCTGTAGTCCAGAAAGGTATTTCAACTAAAATATGTCAATTTTCACATCTGAAATAATTCAGACATTACTGAGATAGTATTTGGAAGAGTTTCTGTACAGAAGATTTTTTCAGGCTGACAGTACTTAGTGCTTTAGAGGGTCAGGTAAACCCAGTTCTCTTTTGTTCAGCAATGTCTAATTTCCACTACATCAAACTTGGTCCCCAGTTCCACTATCCAAAAACTGCTTTACATTATGTTGTACTTCGCTGGTACCACATAAAGTGATTACATTATAAAAGGCCTCTAGATCACTTTGTTCAAATTTAACAGCTGGTTTCGGTAATGTTCCAGGAGCAAGGGAACTCTCTCCCACAATTTTCAGGTTGATAAATTTGATTTTCCAAGTATTCTCCACAAAAGGGCAGCGGATGAGTCCAAAAATTTGTTCAAAAATGCCCAAACAAGTGTTTCCTCGATGGACAGTCCCAGCAACTCCAACCATAACCAGTCCATGAGGAGAAGATGCACATTTCAATCCATGTGAATCTAGGTTGGGGCTGAGAAAAAGAAATTCTTCTTTTACTAGTGACAGCAAACGAAGGCTCACGATTTCTGCTCCATGGTAGTCCATAACATTTTGTTCTGATGTGCTGTAATAAAACCTAAGCTTCACATCATGCCAGAAGTGCTGTGGCCTCCATTCATCTCGAGGTGGTCCCAGAAAAGGATTCTGAGAATTAAGGAGTCCAAAGAACCAATGACAGAATTCTTCTCCTAGGCGACGAAAATCAACTTTTTCAGCTTTTTTATCTTCTTTCACCTGCTGTTGAAAGAGTTGGATGTCCTCTGTCTTTGTAACTGGCTCTGGCATTTCCTTCAATTTCAGTTGTGGTTGCTTTTGCCAGTAATCTTTTGCATGCTGAATAAGATTGTATTTTTCAGTAGCTGGAGGTATAACAATCCCCTGTGTTGCCAAGTACTTAAATATAACTTCTCGGTGGACTTTTCTACGCCTTAGAAGTTCTTCTGCACTTTGGCTGTACACTAATATCGCACGAACAGCATCTTGGCGGTCTTCAGGCTGCACCAGGCGGTTAGTGACGGTGTCGCATAGGGCCATGATCTCGTCGTTGTCCAGTAGGCCAAGTAGGTTACGGCAGCCCTCCATCTCTGAAGAGCTGAGTCCCGACATCTCCACCCCCAGGGCTAGGGGTAAAGACGACGGCAATAATGTCGCCCCTACGGCCCACTGGGCGAGACTGAGTTTTGTAGTGGTACAGATCTGGGTTAGGAAACGGGCTCTACCGTTTATTCACTGCGTCATCCTGAACAAATTACATTACCTTTCCTAAGGTCTCGTTTTCTTTATCCATAGAACAGAAAACAGTGTCTATCTGCAGAACTGTTGAGGGGATTTAATAAGATTATATATGCAAAAACATCCAGCATAGGCCTGACAATTAGGAAATAAAGGAAAACTATCAGTCCTAGAGATTTGGTTTAATCCCAAATTCACCTGTCTTCTCACCTTGCAACCATCATCTTTTTCTTAGGTTTTTTTTAGAAATGAGGTCTTGTTATATTGCCCAGGGTAGAGCACAGTGGCTTCACAAGTGTTAGCCCACTACACATCAGCATGGGATTTTTGGCCTGCTCTTTTTCTGACCTGGGCCAATTCACCTCTCCTTAGGCAACCTAGTGGTCTCCTGCTCCTGGGAGGTCAACATATTGATGGTGAATTTTTTTTTTTTTTGAGATAGGGTCTCACTCTATTGCCTATTGCCCAGGCTAGAGTGCAGTGGCATGTTCATAGTTCACTGTGGCCTCAAACTCCTGGACTCAAGCAATTTTCCTGCTTTAGTCTCCCAGGTAGCTGGGACTACAGGCATGCAGTCCCATGCCCGGCTAATTACTGTATTTTTTGTAGAGATGGGGTTTCGTCATGTTGTCCAGGCTGGTCTCCAACTCCTGAGCTCAAGCGAGCTGCCTGCCTCAGCCTCCCAAAGTGCTGGAATTATAGGCGCAAGCCACCGTACCCGGCCTGATGCTGAATTTAGTGCAGATACCTGATCAGCATAGCACACTACAGCCCCAAACTCCTGTGCCCAAGCAATCCTCCCACCACAGCTTCTGGAGTAGTTGGGACTATAGGCGCATACCACTGTGCCTGGCACAATCACCTTTGTGCCTCCAGTCTTTGTCACTCCTGCTGTCAATGTTCCCACATAGGCAGCTAGAATCGGAGGATGAACGGCAGACCTTCAGCAAACTGTAGTTCTTGTTCTATCCCTGAACTAACCCAACATTCATCAAAGTCACTCATCTGGTATCTTAAAACATTGTTGGATATGCTAACCTACCCCCCAACACATACACATTCCAAAACCTTCAACATTTCTGTGATACAATAGGGGAAGAGCCCAAATATCTTAGCCTGGCACTCAGCTGTCCTCCACAATCAACTTCTAAAACCTGCCAAGCCCTCCCAACTTACTTCCACAAGTGCCCTGTGTTTACGTAATGCACCACTGCAGACAAACTGCTCTTATGCATGGTTCCCAAATACATAGCATAAATGCCTCTCCAAGGACCTCAACTCAAGCTCCTCATTCCACAGGAATGCCCTCTCTGCTCCAATATTGGTCTAAGCCTTTTCTGTAGTACACTTCTGAGTACATTTCTCCCATCGAAAGCCTAACTGGGCTGGAAGCAGTGGCTCACGTCTGTAATCCCAGCACTCTGGGAGGATTATTTGAGGCCAAAAGTTTGAGACCAGTCCAGGCAACACAGTCATACCCCATTTCTACAATTTTCTTTTTAATTAGCTGGGCATGGTGGCAGGTACTTGTAGTCCAGCTACTTAGGAGGCTGAGGTCGGAGGACCGTTTGAGCCCAGGAGTTCGAGGCTTCAATGAACTATGACCGTGCCATTGCACTCCAGCCGGAGTGACAGAGTGAGACCCTGTCTCTTAAAACAAAAACACCTCCCCAACTACCCCTTCTCCCGCTGAGGAATCTTATTAACATTAGCTAACTTTCAGCATCTGCATGCCAAGCAATTTTCCATGCACTGTTTTACAGTACTTAGTATGCATAATACATAACAAACCCATGAGGTAGAAACTATTTTTAACTGCATTTTACAGATGAAATTCAGGGACTAAGTTGCCCAAGATCACAGAGCTAGTAAAAGAACTGGCAACAGGCCAGATCACCAAGCCCTAGCTCTTAGCCATGACACTATAAGGCTTTAAGACAAACAACCCACAGAGCCTTAGTGGCTATCCTCCTGGAAGGAAGCATAAGGAGGACTTCAAAGTGCTGGCAATATTCTGTTTCTTGATAATGGGTGTAAGCTACACAAATATGTTCACATTGTAAAATAAATCAAGCTGTTCACTTACGATATTTGCACCTTTTTCTAGGTATCTTATAGCTTAAGTTTTTTGTTTTTTTTTTTAATCCCAGAAACCTGTGTTTGCATTTTAGCTGTCTCTTAACTTATTGGAGAAATCATTACCAGCCTCACTGGGTGAATAGGAGGATGAACGGGAGACCTTCAGCAAATTGTAGTTCTTGTTCTATTCCTGAACTAACCCAACATTCATCAAAGTCACTCATCTGATGCTTCCCACCTGGCACCCTGCACTTGTATGTATTTTTCCATTCATATTCGTTTCTGCCTCTGCATCTAGATTACACAGCAACAATGTAAAATAATGACTACACAAGAGTCAGATAGACATGAGTTCAAATCCTACCTTTGCTACTTTCTACATGTGTGTCCTGGGGCAAGATACAGCCTCTGAGCCTCAGTTTCTCTGTCAGTAAAAAGGATCTCTCTCCTAGTGTTATAGGATTAAATGAGATGATGCATGTAGAATCTTTAGCTTGGGGGCCTGTCACATAACTGAACAATGGGTGACTATGTTGAAATTATTACACCCTCCTGACGTGCATAGGGTAGGAGAAAAATCTAACCTGGGGCAGTAGATAGCAGCAGAAAGAGCAGGAGCTTTGGAGTGATTCAGATGCAAGCTCTGTAAATTACTTGCTATGTAGCCTAGAGAACAAGCCATTCAAACTTCAGTTTCTCCAACTGTAAAAGGGGAAATAAGATGTGGGTCTCAGAGTTGTTGCGAGTATCACTGCAATGACATAACGGATGCGTCTGACCCATAAGATTGCCTAAGCGTGCCTGGCCTCGAAGAATTGGGCATAAGTATGACACATGGAAGAAATGAGGAGGTGCTGGCAAAAAAAAAAAAAAAAAAACCAAGAAACATACCTTTGGTTTTGACCACACCGAAGGAACATCCAACCCCAAAAGGGAGGCAAGGAAATAAAGTTATTTAAATAAAACAACAAACCCAGGTATTATAGATGTTTTAAAACATTACATTAATGCATAAGCGGGTAATTTTGAAATATTTAACCACTTTAGTTAAAAGTGAGGAGTTTTAAAAGTAAACTATTTCAGCCATGCAACATAAAGCATATAAAATACTGAGTTACGCAGGTATAACAAAGTATAGCAAGAAGAAAACAAACATTACTGAGCAGGCACTAGGCACTAACCCCAGGTTAGGGATTTTTCATGTAAGATTGCAAACATCTGCCAATGGGAGCCAAGCAGGCAATGCAACTGTATGAAGTGAGTCAAATGTAAGCAACAGGCAGTGAAGAGGACCGTGCAGGGGACAGGAAGACACACAGACCATCCAAAGCAGCAGTGCCACACAACTGCAAGTGACTGCTGCCACACTGGAATGGAGGCATCACTGCCAGGTCTTCTGGTTTCTCAAGAGAAACTGGAGCTCTGGATTTTTAAGAGAAATTGCATAACTGAAAACGCTCTGTGGTCAACTTACTATTTTGAAAGCTGACAAAGAGAATAAATCAAGCATTTATCCTGACTTTTCTATACCAACCACATCACAGGGTAACCAAACAGTAGATGAGGGGAAGTTTCTGTTTATAGAAATATTTCAGCTAATAAATGATGAGGGAACAATAAAATTAGAATACCATCATTTCACCATCCATAATGAATTACTGAACCTAGACACTGAACAGCATGACTATAAACACCACAGAGACAAGCAAATACCATGTGCCTCCTCAGGGAGAGCACAGCACCCACCACCTGTGAAGTAGTTGGGCCAAAAAATTGAACCTGAATTGAATTAAGTATATAGTAATTAAGTATAAACCACCAATTTACAGGAAATAGAGAGGGCAGAGGAAGATGTTAAGTACACCAGAGAAATACAACTGAAAATTTCCAGACAGTGGTATAATACACCCAGGAAAAATAATCCCATTTCTTTGGCAAAACCATAAGAAAAAAGAGAGAAGGGGAACTTATAAATTAAAAGAAAGGATGGGCACAGTGGCACATGCCTGTAGTCTCCGCTACTTGGGTGGCTGAGGGAGGAGCCCAGTAGTTCATGACCAGTCTGAGCAACATGACAGGACCACCATCTTTAAAACACTAGAAAAGTTAGCCAGGCATGGTGGCATGCACCTATAATCCCAGCTATTCAGGAAGCTGAGGTGGGAGGATTGAGGCTGCCATGAGCTATGATTGGGCCACTATACTCCAGCTTGGGCAACTGAGCAAGACCTTGTCTGTAAAAAAACAAACAAACAAAAGAAACGTAAAATTATCACATTGGTAACACAAAAGAAAATTTGAATAAAAATTGTTAATTTTTTAAAGGATATTATGCTTATGTTTTAAAAAATTATCTTTTAGCAATACATACTAAAATGTTTACAAATGAAATGTTATGATGCCTGGGAGGTGCTTTATAATAATTTGTGAAGGGAGAATGGCTGGAGAAGCAATGACCACCAGTTAATGGTTGGGGCTGGGTAAGGGCTCATTATACCATTCTGTCTTCTTTTGTGTATTCAACATTCTTCATAATAAAAAGTTAAGGTGTATGGAATGTGTCTGCAGGCTACATATTATTGTAGGCTACCATTTGCAACCTCTGATTTATGATCTTTTTTTTTGAGTCAAGGTCTTACTCTGTTGCCCAGGCTGGAGCACAGTGGTGAGATCTCAGCTCACTACAACCTCTGCCTCCAAGGCTCAAGTGATCCTCCCACCTCAGCCTCCTGAATATCTGGGACTACAGGCATGCACTACCATGCCTAGCTAATTTTTGCATTTTTTTGTAGAGATGGGGTTTCGCCACGTTGCCCAGGCTTGAACTTTTTTTTAAACTCCACAAAAATACATACAACCACCAATATTCCTATTGTTCCAACTCTGGAAAGTGTACAGAGGTTAAATGACTTGTGTAAATCTTATCCTTTCAACTCCCAGCTCTAATCACATCTCCTCTATTTCTAAAAAGCCTTCTCTGACCAACTCTCACCATCATGCACCCTTATCAATCAACTCATTAATATAATGTTCTTCTAAACTTCCTGATAAATCATGTCTTACACTGAAATACATCCAAGTTGAAGGAGGGGAGGGGAGATGTGTTACTAAGATAAAAGGGAGTCAAAATTTACTGAGTACTTACTATATAACAGGTTGTCATCTAGGTTGTGGGTGCTTGATACACACACACACACACACACACACACACACACACATATATATATCATAATCTTCCAGTATCGTTGTGAATGTTTAGTTGATGAGGGCAAGAACTTTATCAGTCTTGCCCAATGCTTTATCTCCAATGTTAGGTGCTCATGAAATGTTGAATGAGCAAGGTAGGTATTATCCCCATTTTTCAGGTAAGAACACTGAGGCTCAGAAGTTACATAGCTTGCTAGATTATAAAACCCTTGTACCAGTACTATACTAGGACAGGTTGTTCATTCCATAATTACTGAAATTATTAACTTCAATATGAGTTAAGGAAAAAAAATCTCAGGGCACAGTGGCTTGTGCCTATAATCCCTGCACTTTGGGAGGCCAAGGCAGAAAGATCACTTGTGTCCAGGAGTTCAAGACCAGCCTGGGCAACATAGCAAGACCCTGTCTCTATAAAAAATTGTTTAAAAATTAGCTGGGCGTGGTGGCATGTGCCTGTAGTCCCAGCTACCTGGGAGGCTGAGGTGGGAGGATCGCTTGGGCTCACACCACTGCAATCCAACGTGGACAACAGAGGGAGACCCTGTCTCAAAAGAAAAGAAAAGAAAAGAAAAAAGAAAAGAAAAGAAAAACAACGAAGCATTTGAGCTACTCTGATTATATTTGATCACTCACAGCAAAAGTCTGCAGAGTCTAAGATTAAACATCCTGAAGCTGCAGATTACCCAATAAATGAGTGTGGCAGCAACAGGAAAGAGATGTCAACAATGCTGAGGATAAAGGATTAAGGGATCAGGTACAGGTAAGCTCCAAAGAAGAATCATCTCAGTCTGTGGAGAGAAAAGAAAATTTGTCTTTTCTGACCTAGTGCCCAGGTCACAGGAATGAATGAAGTGTTCCAGAACTTCTTTCCTTAACACCCACATTAATCTGTGACATTCATCCGTTTCCACTAATCCAAGAGACAAGTAATGTGCCACAGGGGGTACCAAGAATGAGTAAGATGGTCTGTTTGCCAAGATTTTTTAAACTTGGCAAGTGCTAGGAGGAGAAAAGCGGGCATAGGGCAGTCCCCAGATTCCCTTTCATTTGGGAGCTGACTTCCCTCTTTAGAGCCTAACAACAGGCAAGAGACAGAGGCTTAGGGCCCCAGGGGCAATGCCAGACCCCAAGCAAGAAGGGAACATCCATAATCCAACCTATGGGCTTCCAAATCCTAAATGAGATCATCAATCTCAACCCTAACCTATGGCCCCATCATGTCCCAGATCTAGAAGGGGCCCAGATGCCAAGTGATGCCCCTGTGCCTGCTAGGGCAGACAGTAACTTCAGACTCTAACTCCATGGCTCCTGAGGTCTCAGGCTCATGAAACTCATTTCACTAACTTGAGAAAGCTACCTGACCTTTCTGGGCCTGTTTTTTAACCTGTTGATTGATAAAGTTAAAATTTCAAGTTCCCTATAAACAACAACAAAATTTTTTTAAAAAGGAAAAAAAAATTAAAAACCAAAGGGAAGGAAGATATAAACAAAAATAATAAAATAAAAAATAAAAAAAATTCAAGTTCCTTCTCATCTAAAATCATTTGAGTCATCCCAAACTGCTTAGCCTCAGTAGCCTCAGGTCCTAACTCCAAGCCAGGTCCCAGGAGCACTCCCACCCTTATTGTGGACACTACTCAAAGTGCGACTCATGGCTCTCCAGGCTATAAACCAGTTCCACACACTAACCTACAACTTTCAAACAGGGAGAGCCTTAGGAAAGTTTCCTCCCATCTCAATTCAACTGGCTCACACAGCACATGTCAGCTCTCCGCTCCACGTGTTGGAGATGCTCCTCCTTCCCTCCCCCTAAGTCATAAATCATTATCAAAATCTCCCGACCTCCAGTGCCTGGAATGTAACCCTGATTCTGGACAATTCACCTCCAACTCGCAGAGAACCTGGGCCATAAAGCTAATTGCCTCCATTCAGCCTGTAATCTAGATGCCTCGGCCCAGGGCTCACTCTACCCCTCAAACCTTTCCAGTCTCCAGCCCCTTAGTGGAACTAATTGGCCCTTAGATTCCCTAACACAACACTTCAACACTGAATCCCTCGACCACTCCAATCCTAACTCAGACTGCCCCGACCTCCAATTTGGACCCTCCCCGAAATGCCTCACCAGAACCGAGACCCCGGCCAGCGTTCCCCGCAGGCCTCAGTGCCCGGCCCGCTCCGGGCAGGTCCAGGGCTTCTGGATCTCCGGCCGCCTTGACCTTGGAGTTGGGCAGGCTCCGCCGCCAAGCCCAGTCCTGCCGCTCACCTGGGTGCCTTTACCGGCCCCGGGAGGCCCCAGCAGCACGGCCCGGATGCCTTTAGGATACTCGGGTTCTGCCGCTGGCACGCTGGGAGCCATGTCCGCCGAAGTCTCACTGCTACCAGCTCGCACACCTCACAAGTCCAGTGCTTCCCAGGCCAACGCACGCACGCCACGCACGTCCCACTCGCCGCTCACACTGGCCCATCGCCGCGTCCGTCAGCCCGTTCCACCCGCCCCTGGGCACGACGGACACTTCACCTTACCAACTGCACGGCGATACTGAGGAAGTTTGCTTTTGATTGGACAGAATTTGTGCGTGTTAAGGAAGGGGCGGGCCAGCATGGACTGAGGGCGGCGGGTGTGCGGGGTGGGCGGGAAAACGCGAAGGAGGACAGGAGGTCTGGCGGAAAGGTATAGTTCGTCGTTTGACGGTTGATGACACCAGCAACTCCATTGAAATCCTATTAAATTGCGCGTGGGAGTTTAAATGGGTAAAATTACTCTTAGAAGACAAATTGGCAATATGTTTCAAATACTCTTTGGTCCGGCAATTCCACTTCCACGAATTCAATGGATAAAATCAAGGATACGAGTAAAAGATTCGTGTAACAAAGATGTTAATTGCAACACTTAGCCCAAAAGCCCGAGACAAACCATAAAATAAAGGCAATTAAATAAATTACAACACATTTGTATCCTGGAATACCCCTGTTGTATAAGATAATTTTACCATGCAGGAAAATGTTCGCCAAGCAAGTTACAAAATTGCAGTTACAACAAAATCCCAATTTTGGCCGGACGCGGTGGCTCACGCCTATAATCCCAGCACTTTGGGAGACCGAGGCGAGCGGATCATCTGAGGTCAGAAGTTTGAGACCACCCTGACCAACATGATGAAACCCCATTTCTACTAAAAGTACAAAATTACCTGGAAGTGGTGGTGCATGCCTGTAATCCCAGCTACTTGGGAGACTGAGGCAGGAGAGCTGCTTGAACCCGGGAAGCGGAGGTTGCAGTGACCCGAGATTGAACCATTGCACTCCACCCTGGGCAACAAGAGTGAAACTCCGTCCCTTCTCAAAAAAAAAAAAAAAAAAATCCCTATTTTGTTTGTTACAAATGGAAACAGTTGTGTAGTGTGATTAGAGGAGTACCTCTGCTTTGTACATTTTAACATATTTTTTAAAGTTCTATAGTACATTCTTAATAAGTTTAAAATAAGTTTTACCTTTATAATAAGAAAAACGTTAACTTTTTAACGTCAGGAAAAGATAGTTTTTCTCAAAAACGATGACCCTCTTGGATATGGAAATAATTTCTACAGCTTTTTGGTGTGTGAAAGTTTCATCCAGCCCCAAGGGCCTCTTTGAACCTTTAGTTAAGAGTGTGTAATGAAACCATTATGCTTCCCCACAGGCTCCTAGCAACTCATTTTCTACATCTTAGTGATGAATTTGCTATCCCTTCAGCTGTGGTCTCTCTCTTTTTTTTTTTTTTTTTTTTGAGTCGGAGCCTCGCTCTGTCGCCCAGGCTGGAGCTCAGTGGCACGATCTCGGCTCACTGCAAGCTCCGCCTCCCGGGTTCACGCCATTCTCCTGCCTCAGCCTTCTGAGTAGCTGGGACTACAGGTGCCCGCCACCACGCCTGGCTAATTTTTTTTGTATTTTTAGTAGAGACGGGGTTTCACCGTGTTAGTCAGGATGGTCTCGATTCTTCTAAGGAAGAAATTTTACCGGCTTCTTCACCAGACACTCCCTTCAAGGCAAGTTAACCTAATTCCTGGAGAGTTAACAGACCAAGGCATGCCCGCTAGGGAACTTTCACCTTGGAACTTCTACCCCCTGGAGGATTGCTTCGAACTCACACCCACCGAGAGGGCATGTTGAAAGCATGTCCACTTGCCACTTTCATAACTTACTTCTGCCCAGGAAGGCAGTAACTCAACTGCCCAGTAGATAAGCCACCAGAGATAACGGAGACCCCCTCCCCCGCTCACTTCCTCCCACCACCTTATGAAAGGCCTGCTTTCCGCTGCAAAAGGAAAGTGGTACATTTAAGGCAGGATGCTTTGTGCCCGTTCCCCAAGCTAACTTCAAAATAAATTCATCTTTTTGTCCCAGACCTTGCTCTTTTTAATTGGACTCTGAATGTTGTGCGCAAATAACCTGCTTTTCAGTTACAAAATGATGGTAGCCTCTAAAGTCAGAAAAGGCAAGGAAATGGGTTTTCCCCCAGAGTCTCCAAAGGAACATGACCCTGAAAATATTTTGATTTTAGCCCCATACTACCTATTTTGAATTTCTGACCTCCAAAATTTTAAGGTAGTAAATTTCCGTTTTTATAGACCACCAAGTTTGCCGTAATTGGAAACTAGCAGCCATAGGAAACTAGTACATATTCTTTGGATACAAGCAATAGAAACAGACTCTAGCTACATCAAGCAACACCAAAATTCCCTGAGAGGATTCAGTTGTACAACCACAGGCCTTGGAAGTGATAGGAGCCAGGGCTGCGTTGGGTAACCTAGATACAAGGACTATGTAGGCCAGGTGTGGTGGCTCACGCCTGTAATCCCAGCACTTTCTGAGTCATGAATGATGGTGACGCCGAACAACCACAGATTTTCCAGATGGGTATCTAAGTGACACTTTTTTTTTCTTTTTGAGACGGAGTCTTGCTCTGTCGCCCAGGCTGGAGTGCAGTGGCCGGATCTCAGCTCACTGCAAACTCTGCCTCCCGGGTCCACGCCATTCTCCTGCCTCAACCTCCCGAGTAGCTGGGACTACAGGCGCCCGCCACCTCGCCCGGCTAGTTTTTTTTGTATTTTTTTAGTAGAGACGGGGTTTCACCGTGTTAGCCAGGATGGTCTCGATCTCCTGACCTCGTGATCCGCCCGTCTCGGCCTCCCAAAGTGCTGGGATTACAGGCTTGAGCCACTGCGCCTGGCCCTAAGTGACACTTTTGTTTTCCCATGATTCAGTATATACAAACTTGGTTTTGTGCACAGAATTATTAAAAATATTGTATAAAATTACCTTCAGGTTATGTGTATAAGGTCTATGTAAAACATAAATGCATTTATATTTAGACTTGGGTCCCATCCCCAAGATATCTCATTAAGTATGTGCAAATATTCCAAAATCTGAAAATGATCCAAAATCTGAAATACTGCTGGTCCCAAGCATTTTGCATTAGGGATACTCAACCTGTATCTCATTAGTGAGTATGGGGAGAATAAACTGAGCACAACTCAGCTCTTCCTCCTTTTTTCTCTTTCAAATGTGCCTGCCCTTAAGCAGCACGATTCCTCCATGTTCTATTAATACATTTCCCACAGTCTAGCCCTCACAGAGAGGACTGTGATTGGTCAGGCACAGTGGCTCATGCCTGTAATCCCAGCACTTTGGGAGACTGAGGTGGGTGAATCATTTGAGGTCAGGAGTTCAGCCTAGCCAACATGGTGAAACCCCATCTCTACTAAAAATACAAAAATTAGCTGGGTGTGGTGGCAGGCACCTGCAGTTCCAGCTACTTGAGAAGCTGAGGCAGCAGAATCTCTTGAACCAGGTCAGGAGTTCAAGACCAGCCTGGCCAGCATGGTGAACCCCTGTCTCTACTAAAAATACAAAAAATTAGCTGGGCATGGTGATGGGCACCTATAATTCCAGCTGTTTGGGAGGCTGAGGCAGGAGAATCATTTGAACTCGGGAGGCGGAGGTTGCAGTGAGCTGAGATTGTGCCATTACACTCCAGCCTAACAGTGAAACTCTGCCTAGAAAAAAAAGAAAAAGAAAAAAAAAAAAAGAAAGAAAAGAGGACTGTGACGATTTTCTAGCACTGCCTGGGACCAGGTAGAAAAGTTTAACTTGGGGGTCCAGATTTCATAACCCCACTTTTATCTCAGTAAATGCATGTGTCAAGCAGCTTTGTCAGTAAAAAGGGTGATATTCTGATCTCCCTCTGCCTTACTTCTGTGGTTATTCCCTCAGTTGGGTCTAAACATGGGTGAGACCATCCCAAAACCCAACAAATAATTTCTTATGGATGCTATGATTTGAATGACTCGGTTCTAACTAATTTCTGTGTCTGTGTCATTCTGCTCAAGACTTTAATTTCTGGCTTGGCTTGGATCTCCTGTTCATCCCTTGGCAATGGTGGAGAGGACCTTAATTGACAGTTCCCTCCAGACTACAGAGAATGGAAGAAGTAGTTTCCCAGAAGCAAATCGTGGTGATTTCCAAAATAAGAGGAAAGAGATACTGAGCAGGCAGAAACAACAGGTGTCCTCTGCAGGGAACTATTGCAAAGGCCCAGGAGAAAGACAATGAAGGCCTAGACTGTGGAGGTAGAATTAATGGGACTTGACACCAGACCAGATGGGGATAAGAATGACTGAGTCGGGGGGGCCAAGTGACTTGGGGGGATGATGGTGCCATTAGTATTCATCTCATTCATTCATTAGCCGATTCATTCAACGTACATTTAATGAGCATTTATTATGTGTCTAGTATTGTGCTAGATGTTAAGGCTCCAATGGTGAATAATAAGGGAAGGGTCAGTCTAGGCGCAGTGGCTCATGCCCGTAATCTCCACACTTTGGGAGGCCAAGGTGGGAGAATTGCTTGAGGCCAGGAATTTGAGATCAGCCTGGGCAACATGGCCTGAGCTTGAGCAGTGGGATATCCTGCCTGGGACTTTGACCCTAAGGGACAGAAAAGAAGGGGCAGGGCTGTTCTTGGTGGGGAGGTGAGAGTCCAGCAGCAGTGGGTGGACAAGTCTGTACTTGGTGGGGAGGTGAGAGTCCAACAGTGGGTGGACAATTGGATAGCCATGGCTGCTATCCAAGTAGTCTTTTCCTGTGCCATGTCTTTGGCTGTGTTCTTAGCTTAACTGCTTTTGGTTTCTACTCATGTTTGAAATTTGTGAGAACTCCAGAAAAATTTTTAAAAATTAGCCTGGCATGATGGTATGCACCTTTGGTTCTAGCTAATAGAGCAGGAGTATCACCATCTTGGACAAACACTGTCATTTTAAAATTCACCTTAATCAAAAACCGCCTAAATCCAAAGGGCATCAGCCTAATGGGTTAGGTCAGAATGACCATAAACCACAAATAACATCTCCAACCAGAAACATTCCAAACTCCTCCTCAACCAAAGACATGCTAGCCCCGAAATAACCCCCTTCCACCTGGGAAGATGCCAGCCCTGAGATAACCCCACACCTGCTGAAAAGATGTCAGCCCCAAGATAACCTCCCCTCTGCCCAGAACATTCCAATCCCGCCATAAACTTCTCCCCCACACATAAACATTCCAAGCTTGTAATAAGCCCCCTCACTCTAAAACCGATATATACTCTTAGTCTATAAGAGAAAGCACTCCTGACTGAAATTGGCCAGAAGCTCAGGATTTTTCTCTAAAACAAGCTTGTCTTTAAGGGGTTAAGTCATGTTTCATGTTTCTTTCCTCTTTCTTTCTTTCTTTTTTTTTTTTTTTGAGACGGAGTCTTGCTCTGTTGCCCAGGCTGGAGTGCAGTGGCCGGATCTCAGCTCACTGCAAGCTCCGCCTCCCGGGTTTACGCCATCCTCCTGCCTCAGCCTCCCGAATAACTGGGACTACAGGTGCCCGCCACCTCGCCTGGCTAGTTTTTTGTATTTTTTAGTAGAGACGGGGTTTCACTGTGTTAGCCAGGATGGTCTCGATCTCCTGACCTCGTGATCTGCCCGTCTCGGCCTCCCAAAGTGCTGGGATTACAGGCTTGAGCCACTGCGCCTGGCCTCTTTTCTCTTTCTTAACTCTTACACTAGCTACTTGGGAGGCTGAAGTATGGGAATCACTTGCGGCAGGAGGTTGAGGCTGCAGTAAACTATAATTAGGCCACTGCACTCCAGCCCAGGTGACAGAGCAAGACCCTGTCTCTAAAAGCAAGACAAAAGCAAGATTTCCACCTTTAGAAAACTCTCCACTTTGGGCTGGGCGTGGTGGTTCACACCTGTAATCCCAGCACTTCGGGAGGCCGAGGCGGGCGCATCACCTGAGGTCAGGAGTTTGAGACCAGCGTGGCCAACATGGTGAAACCCTGTCTCTACTAAAAATACCAAAATTAGCCAGGTGTGGTGGCACATGCCTGTAATCCCAGCTACTGAGGAGGCTGAGGCAGGAGAATCGCTTGAACCTGGGAGGCAGAGGTTGTAGTGAGCTGAGATTGCACCACTGCACTCTAGACTGGGTGACAGAGCGAGACACCATCTCACGAAAAAAAGAAAAAGAAAAAGAAAACTCTCCACTTCTACAGAACTTGCAGTCAAGGGGGGAAAAAAATAAGACATTGATGGAGGCTGTGCTGGGAAAGGTACAGGCTTCAGTAATAATACAATAGAGGAGCCCCTAGCTCAGATTTGAGGGGAAATGGTGTGAAAGTGAGATGAAACCTTAAGAACAAGGAGGATTTGCTTAGAGAAGAGAGGGAAGAAGGGTATTCTAGACAAAGGGAATGGCATGTGCAAAGGTCTGGAGTCAAGAAAGATTAGGACAAGAGGCTGGGCGTGGTGGCTCACGCCTGTAATCTCAACACTTTGGGAGACCGAGGTGGGCAGATCACCGGAGGTCAGGAGTTCAGGACCAGCCTGGCCAACACGGTGAAACCCCATCTCTACTAAAAATACAAAAATTAGCCACGTATGGTGGTGGGCATCTGTAATCCCAGCTACTCGGGAGGCTGAGGCATGAGAATCACTTGAACCTGGGAGGCGGAGGTTGCAGTGAGCCGAGATCGCGCCACTGCACTCCAGCCTGAGGGATAGAGCAAGACCCTGTCTCCGGAGGGAAAAAAAAGAAGAAAGATTATAGAAAGTTGAGGGGAACTGTGATATTCAGCAGAGGAACACCCCTCTTGTGTTGTGGAAACCCTTTACTGCAAGGAACTTGGGGAAAAACAGAGCCACCCTGAAGAAGCTGAAAGGGCAGACTCTTGCCTGCCTTCTTGGCAACAGGGGAGTTAGCACGTGACCAGGCTTGGCCAGTGGGATGTCCTACCCAGGACTTTGACTCTTGAGGGAGAGAGAGGAAGGGACAGGACCTGTTCTTGGTGGGGAGGTGAGAGTCCAGCCACAGTGGGGGGACCATGGACAGTGGTGACTGTCCAGGTAGGCTTTTACTGTGCCGTGTCTTTGGCTGTGTTCTTAGCCTAATTACTTTTGGTTCCTACTCATGTTTGGAATTGGTGAGAACCTCACAATATTCAATAAATTCCTTCACTGCTTAGGTTTGCCACCAAGACTTCTGTTTGGTACAGAGTTGAAAGAGGGTCAGTCTGGCTGGAGTTACAACTCAAGAGGGTAAGGAAAGAAAAAAGGGGGAGAGGAGATAGGGTCCTATAGGAAATTATCTTGGGGGCTTTTGTGGGAGGCTTTGCTTTCCAGGAAAAAGGGATGCACAAGAAGAAAAACCCCCTTCCTGCCTGGCTCAGGGATAATGCAGCACTTAAAATGTAACAGCTATCTTGGGAGCAGGAGGGGAGAGCTGCGAGACTCAGAGGAAAGCTGACCTAGGGTCTGACATCACTGAGCTGCTGAATTAAGCAACTCAGATGTCACCTTCTTCCACACTTCTTGTGATGAGAGATGAACCCCTAATGTTCAAGCCGCATCGATGTCGGTATTCTGATACCCACTGCCCAAAGCACCTTATGTGACACTGCAAGTCACTTAACTCTGCTAGGCCTCAATTTCTCTTCGCAAAATCAGGATGCCAATACCCACTGCACAGGATCACTGTGAGTATCAGATTAGATAACAGATGTAAAGTACTTAGCACGGTGCCCTACTCATGGTAAGCACTCAGTAAATGTTAACTATTACTACCTGTGTCAAAGACATAGAGGCGATGAGTTTGTTTTGTGGGAGGGTAGAGAGAAGAGAATGATGACTAAAAGCTGGGAAGCCAATACTTGAGGGGAAAGAAGTCAGAGAATGACTAGAGACTAAAGAAGAAAACCTGAAATTTCATTCTACCCACCACATCCTTTTTTTTTTTTTTTTTTTCGACATGGAGTCTCACTCTGTTGTCCAGGCTGGAGTGCAGTGGTGCCACCTCGGCTCACTGTAACCTCTGCCTCCCAGGTTCAAGCAGTTCTCCTGACTCAGCCCCCGGAATAGCAGGGATTACAGGCACCTGCTAATATGCCTGGCTAATTTTTGTATTTTTAGTAGAGGTGGGATTTCACCATGTTGGCCAGGTTAGTCTTGAACTCCTGACCTCAGATGATCCACCCACCTTAGCCTCCCAAAGTGCTGGGATTACAGGTGTGAGCCACCGCGCACGGCCACCACATTCTTTTTTCTTTTTCTTTTCTGAAACGGAGTCTCACTCTGTTGCCCAGCCAGGACTGCAGTGGCTCGATCTCAGCTCACTGCAACCTCCACCTCCTGGGTTCAAGCGATTCTCCTGCCTTAGCTTCCTGAGTAGCTAGGATTACAGGCACCCACCAACAAACTTGGCTAATTTTTTGTATTTTTAGTATAGATGGGTTTCACCATGTTGGCCAGGCTGGTCTTGAAATCCTGACCTCAAGTGATCCACCCACCTTGGCCTCCCAAAGTGCTGGGATTACAAGCATGAGCCAATGCGCTTGTCCCATTCTATCAATTTTTATCTGCCCTAGGTAAGGCCTTTATTGATCTCTCCTTCCTTCCCAAGCCTGGCCTTTGTCCCATCTCTTCACTTAACTGTGTTAAATGTGGGGTTCATGATATCAGCTTGACAACCTCAGATTCTTTCATTCAGGAATTCTCTGGATGTGTATCAAATATATCTCTTGGAGATACTCTCATTTCCAGGAGTTCCCAGTTGATATGCAAATTAGGCCTCTATAGTTACTTCCAGACACTTGGAAACCGTGAGTAAAGCTTCTCCAGTCTGCCTCTCCTGTCTGTACTATTAACCACTATGCTATGTTGTCTCTCATATGTAGTGGGACACTGATTTGTGTTTATTGATTGAAATGATGAAGAAGGAGTGTTACCAAAGCCAAATAAAAAGTTTTAGGGAGTGTATTAGTCAGCTTCAGCTAAGTTATATTGTAGCGACAAATAACCCCAAAATATCAGCTTACAGATAGGGTTACATGTTAGCTGCAGGTTAGTTATGTCTCTTCTATACACTGGGGGTGCAGGCTGACGGTTCTGTTCTTGGAAGAGAGGAAAAAGGTACACTGGTATGCTGGTATAACTTGCATTAGAGAAAGCTGATAGTGTATATCTCTTCCCTACTTTGTGCTCAATGATGTCACATTGGTAGCTTGAAATCAGTCATGGTGGAAGTACTTATAATACAACAAGTGGAAAATATTTTCCCTCCAGAAGAGCTGGTTGTTAAATGTTTACCAGCACAGGACTGGAAAAAAAGGAAAATGATGGAGATCTCTTGTTGGCCCTTAAACCTTCTGCTTAGAAATGGCACAGGCCATGGAATTGCTACAGGTCACATGCACTCACACTGTACTTGTCAAAGCAAGTCTCATGGACAAGCTGCAGTCACTGGGGCCAGGGATGTACTTCTTCCACTGGGAGGGACTCAGTAGGGGAGGCAGGGAATATTCATGAACGATAACACAATCTGCCTTCGTGGAGGAGTCAAAGGTGAGGACTGAGAAAAGTCCCTTGGAATTGGCCTCAAGGTGTTTGCCCGTGACTGGGCAACATGAGAGCAGTTTCAGCTGAAGGAAGTGACTTTTATTTTACTCTTGCCTGTGGTGATCAGAGTTCTCCACAGATTAATTTTTAAAAGTTACCATTTACTGAGCAAGGATTGGTACCAAGCCCTGTGATCAGATTTCTACATATAGTTTCACTGAGTCATCACAATACTCTTGCTATGTCAAAACTTTTTTTTTTTTTTTTTTTTTTTTTTGAGATGGAGTCTTGCTCTGTTGCTGAGGCAGTGGTGTGATCTTGGCTCACTGTAATCTCCACCTCCCAGGTTCAAGCGATTCCCCTGCCTCAGCCTCCTGAGTAGCTGGGACTACACGCACGTGCCACCACACCTGGCTAATTTGTCAGAATTATTACATCCCTATTTGATACATGGGAAAACTGAGGCTTAACTCAGCATGGTTAATTGGCTTGCTTGAAATCACACAGCTAGTGAAATCTCCCACCACACAGCATTTTCTTTTGTGGCAGAGGCAGACTGTACTGTTTTCCACAAATATTTGATGTCTCTCCCTATGAAAGGATTATTTGTTTCTGTTCTGTTGAACTTGGGTGAGGGCATATGACTTGCACTGGCCAATGAAATGCAAACAGAAGTATTGTGCATGACAATTCAAGGGAGAAGCTTTTGAGAGCCAGGGCAGGATTCACATGTTCTTTTGGCCTCAGCAGTTATGGCAGACTGTGTTGAGATGGAACCTCCACCAGACTAGGTCCCTGAGAGACAAACCACCTGCAGCAGAGCCCCCTGGTCAATCCAAATGAGCATGTAGCATGAGCAAGGGTTTTATTTATTTTTATTTTTTATTTTTTTGAGATGGAGTCTCACTCTGTCACCCAGGTTGGAGTGCAGTGGCAGTATCTCAGCTCACTGCAACCTCCGCCTCCCGGGTTAAAGCAGTTCTCCTGCCTCAGCCTCCCACGTAGCTGGGATTACAGGCACATGCCACCATGCCTGGCTAATTTTTGTGTTTTTAGTAGAGACAAGGTTTTGCCATGTTGGCCAGGCTGGTCTCGAACTCCTGACCTCAGATGATCCACCTGCCTTGGCCCCTCAAAGTGCTAGGATTATAGGCGTGAGCCACTGTGCCCAGCCTTATTTTGTTATTTTTAAGCTACAGAGGTCCAGTAGCTTAAATTTTCCCTAGTTGTTTCTTCTGCAGCAAAACCTTACCCATCCTAACTGTTCTATCCCTCATGAGGGACAGACCAAGAGGCTGGACAGGAAGCTCTTGCTGAGTATGGCAAGACCTACTTACCTTGGACAGTAGAGATGTAGACTGAGTTCCAGGGGGTTTGTGGACTTTAAGTTTCAGTTGCCTACACAGACCAACTCCCTCCCACCTGGCAGAGAGCCTCTCCCCTGTGCCTTTTTTGGGCTTCACAAACCCACTTGACCTAGGGCCCCTTCCCAATCTCTGTAACAATCTCTTCCTGTTCCTTTGTCTCCCGAACCACAACCATGAGATGTGGTTTTCTAAAGAACTGGCTAAGCCCAAGCCACCTGAACAAGCAAAGCCTTTCTACTACTGTTTTGAGGTCACTGTGGCCAAATTCTGATTTCCATAAAAGTCACCAGCTTCCAAGAAAAGGCTTATGATATTAACAGCAACAAAAACACCCTCAACTGGGAAATGTTACATATTAGACACGGCCCGTGAGGAACTCCTTGTGGAGGGAATCAAAGTGCTGGGATTACAGGTGTGAGCCACCATGCCTGGCCTAAAATTTAATTTATAAATTAGGGCCAGGCATGGTGGCTTGCAGCTGTAATCCCAGCACTTTGGGAGGCTGAGGAGGGAGGATTGCTTGAGGTCAAGAGTTTGAGACTAGCCTGGGCAACATGGTGAAACCACATCTCTACAAAAAACACAAAAATTAGCCAGGCATGGTGGCATGGACCTGTAGTGCTGGCTACTTGGGAGGGTTAAGTGGGAGGATCGCTTGAGCCTAGGTGGTTGAGGCTGCAGTGAGCTGTGATTGTGCCACTGCACTCCATCCTGGGCAACAGAATGAGACCTTGTCTCAAAAAGAAAAAAAAAAATTATAAATTAGGCACAGCAAGAGATTAATAACAATAACTAATAATAAAACAATTATAGCAATACACTATAATTATGTGAATATAATCCCTTTCTCTCTCAAAATATCTTACTGTGCTCTGCTCACCCTTGTTGTGATCTGTTGATCTGATAACTAGGACAGCTACTAAGCTATTAGCTGGTGGGTGGTGTATACAGCATGGATATGCTGGACAAAGGGATGATTCACATCCTGGGTGAGATGGCTCCAGATTTCATCATGCTGCTCATAAAAGCATGCAATTTACAACTTATGAGTTGTTTATTTCTGGAATTTTCCCATGTAATATTTTTGGATCACATTTGTCCTTGGGTAAGTGAAACTGCAGAAAGGGAAACTGGATAATAGGAAACTGCTGTGGTTAGGAAACAGGCTCAGCTACTGTAACAGAGACTCCAAAATAACAATGACTTAGACAAGATAGGCGTTTCTTGCTTATGTCAAAACCCTGGCAGGCAAGCGGGAGTGGATATGGTGGCTCTACCATCAGGGAAGCCTGGCTTTTTCTGTTCTCCTTGGTTTGACATCAACATGCAGCTTCCTTCCTGTGGTCCAAAAGGGCAGCTCCAGCTCCTACCATCACTTCTGCATTTCAGCCAGCAGGAAGGAGTAACAGGGCAGTGGGGGATGTCCCCCTTCCCTCTAAAGGCATAACCTGGAATTGCACCCACTACTTTCATTCTCATGGCACTGGCTGAAACTTAGTTACAAATGCCACAACTAGTGGCCAGGGTGCTGGGAAATGTAGTTTTTATTTTGGACAGACATGTGCCTAGCCAACAAGGTAGAATAGATGCTGGGGAACAATTAGCTGTGTGCAAAAGAGAGTTTACCTTTTGGAAAGATCTCCTGGGGGAAGGGTAGAGAAACGGCTGGATGGTAGGAGATCAGAGCCAAGGAAATAACCTGAACCAAGGCAGAGATATCCGGGATGGAGAGAAGTGGCAGAAGGCTTAGGAGATATGGAAGTTGAATGGACAGGATGTGTGACTAATTGGCTATACTTCTAATTAACTGTACTTATCATAGCCTGTATTTGTGCGATTAGCTATTTAATATCTCCCTCTCAGGCGGGGCTCACACCTGTAATCCCAGCACTTTGGGAGGCTGAGGTGGGCAGATCACGAGGTCAGGAGATAGAGGCCATCCTGGTCAACATGGTGAAACCCCGTTTCCACTAAAAATACAAAAATTAGCTGGGTGTGGTGGTGTGTGCCTGTCATCAGGAGGCTGAAGCTCGAGAATCACTTGAACCCAGGAGGAGGAGGTTGCAGTGAGCTGAGATCATGCCACTGTACTCCAGCTTGGCGACAGAGTGACTCCATCTCAAAAAAAAAAAAAAAGAAAAAAGGCTGGGTGCGGTGGCTCACACCTGTAATCCCAACATTTTGGGAGGCCAAGGTGGGCAGATTACAAGGTTAGGAGTTTGAAACCAACCTGGCTAACATAGTGAAACCTCGTCTCTACTAAAAAAATACAAAAAAAATAGCCGGGCATCATAGTGGGCACCTTTAATCCCAGCTACTTGGGAGACTGAGGCAAGGAGAATAGCTTGAACCTGGGAGGCAGAGGTTGCAGTGAGCCAAGATTGCGCCACTGCACTCCAGTCCGAGCAACAGTGCAAGACTCTGTCTCAAAAAACAAAAACAAACAAAAATCTCCCTCTCCAAGAGGATTATAAGCTCTGTGAAGACAGAGATTGAGTCTGTTTTACTTATCACAGATTCTCAGGGCCAGTACCAAGCAGAGTGCCTGGCATACACTAAGTGCTTATGTGTGAGTGAATGAATGAGGTAAAAGAGGAGCAGCCAAGGACAGTAACAACAATAACTCTGGGGATAAGTTTGATTGAGAAAAATCAAAATCTTAAAGTAAATATCAAACCATTTTTTTTTTTTTTTTTGAGACAGGGTCTTACTCTATTGACCGGGCTAGAGTTTAGTGGCACGATCACAGATCACTTCAGCCTGGACCTCTCCAAGTAGCTGGGACTATACTACAGGTGGGCACCGCCACCTCCAGCTGATTTTTCTTTTCTTTTTTTTTTTTGAGATGGAGTCTTGCTCTGTCACCAGGCTGGATGCTGCAGTGGCTTGATCTTGGTTCACTACAACCTCCCCCTCTTGGGTTCAAGCAATTCTCCTGCCTCAGTCTCCTGAGTAGCTGGGATTACAAGTGTGTGCCACCATGCCCAGCTACTTTTTGTATTTTTAGTAGAGATGGGGTTTTGCCATGTTGACAAGGCTGGTCTTGAACTCCTGACCTCAGGTGATCCACTCACCTCAGCCTCCCAAAGTGTTGGGATTACAGGCATGAGCCACAGCGCCTGGCCTAATAGTTATTTTAAAAAATAATTTCTACTGACTGTAATCTGTCATCCCCTTTCCTAATGGACATTTGTCCCCCTTGGTGACATCTCCAGGTGGTTCCAAAACTTTTCAGTCATTTTTAGTTATTAATGCAGTCTCTTGTTTCAGCCATTAACTTGGTCTTTCCATTTTCAAAGGTCAGTCTCCTTTGGGACTCACAGTCCAGCAGGCAGGCCTTGTGGCATGGAGAGGAGATAGGTCTGCTCTCTCTTCTCTGCCCTCTGGTGGGGCAAAACAAGAAGGAAAAAAGGGACTTGTTTCCTTAGGTGTCCCCTGCTGGCCCTTGACTGATCTCTTCTTTGCTTCTTGAGAGATGTCTGTGTTCCTGTCCTCTCGGACATCACAGCTGCTTAGCTCCTTATCTGTAGACACAGGGTAATGGAGTAGCACACTGCGAAAAGGCTTGCTGCCAAGTACCTCTCTTCTGCAGGTGGCCTCTGGCTCACCCTTCACAGTGCACCTGTTTGCCCCCCACAGGCCTGCTCCCCCATCACATCTACCCTCTGCTGCCCCAGCCCTGGGACCTGTGGACAGAGGCCTGTCTCAGAAAAAATCTCAGAATCCATCTTTCTGCCACTCCTTGCCACCTGATCACTTGGCCTTCCCTCTCCATGCCCTTTCCCCTATTTCCACAGCACCAGGGCAGGTTGGCAACTGTAGTTGCTCAGTAAACATCATCAGGAAGGAGAAGTCAGACGCCCTCTGGTGGCACCCCATGCCTGATGAATGATTCTTTTGGCTCTTCCAGTTAGCTACTGTCCTAGTTAGCTCTGTTCCAGTTAGCTTGTGTAACTGTAACGGATCAGCCTCAACTTTGAGGTATAACACAATCACCATTTCATCATGGTCATGGAATCTGTGGGTCACGAGTTTCACAAGGCACAGTGGGGATGGCTGGTCTCTGCTTCCGGTAGGTGGCCTCCAAGATGGCTCCCAAAGACCCCCTCCCTGCTGGTATTTACCCCCTTGTGTAGTCCCCTTCCACACCATATCAGGTTGGTCTGTGTGACCAACAGAATATGGCAGAAGTGATAGTATGTTGCTTTTGAGGCTAGGTTGTGGAAGATATTGTGAGGCTGGGCAGGGTGTCTTATGCTTATAATCCCAGCACTTGGGGAGGCCAAGGTAGAAGGATCGCTTGAAGCCAGGAGTTTGAGACCAGCCTGGGCAACATAGGGAGACCCTGTTTCTACAAAAAAAATTTTTTTTTTTTTTTGAGACTGAGCCTTGCTCTGTCGCCCAGGCTGGAGTGCAGTGGCACAATCTTGGCTCACTGCAAGCTCCGCCTCCCGGGCTCACACCATTCTCCTGCCTCAGCCTCCATAGTATCTGGGACTACAGGCGCCCACCACCACACCCGGATAATTTTTTTTTTGTAGTTTTAGTGGAGACGGGGTTTCACTGTGTTAGCCAGGATGGTCTCGATCTCCTGACCTCGTGATCCGCCCATCTCAGCCTCCCAAAGTGCTGGGATTACAGGCGTGAGCCACCGTGCCCAGCCTGTACAAAAAATTTTTTTAAAAATTAGCCAGTGCAGAATGAGACTGGGTCTCAAAAAAAAAAAAAAAAAAAAAAAAGAAAAAGAAAAAGAAAAGAAAAGGTAGCCAGTGCAATGACTCACACCTGTAGTCCCAGCTAGTTGGAAGGCTGAGGCAGGAGGATTGCTTGAGCACAGGAGGTAGAGGCTATAGTGATCTGTGATTGTGCCACTCTACACTCTAGCCTGGGTGACAGAGCAAGACCCTGTCTCAGAAAAAAAAAAAAAAGATATTGTGGCTTCTGCCTCTCTGTCCCTTGGATCACTCCCTGGGGGAAGCCACGTGCCGGGTTGTGAGGCCAGCTGCCTCTATGGAGAGGCCCATCTGGAGAGGAACTGAGGCTTCCTGCCAATGGTAACATGCATGAGCTTGGAAATGGATCCTGTGGCCCCAGAGAAAGTAGATGACTGCGTCTCTGGTCGACAGCTTAACTGCAATTTCATGAGAGACCTCGAATCAGAATCACCCAGATATGCTGCTTTTGGATTCCTGACTATCAGAAACTGTGTGAGATGGCAAATATTTGTTGTTTTAAGCTGTTGCATTCTGGGGGTAACTTGCCATGCAACAGTACATAACTAATACACTGCGTCATGATGTCTGGGACCTTAGCTGGGAAGACTCAAATGGCTGGGGGCTGGAATCACCTGGAGGTTGCTTCACTCACATGACCAGTGCCTGAGCTGGGACTGTCACCTGGAGAACCTAAACGTGGCCTCCCCATGTGACTTGGCTTCTCACAGCATAGCACCTGGGTACCAAGAAGGAGTGCCTGTAGATTGAGCTTTCTAAGAGACCAAGGAAGAAGTTACAAAGTTTCTTTTGGCCTAGCCTGAGAAATTGTGCGTTGTAACTTCTGCTGCATTCTCTGGGTTAGCAGCAGTCACCAAGGCCAGCCCATATTCAATGGGAGGAGAATTTGACTGGTCCCCTTGACAAAGTAATAAGGTCATATTGCAGAACCTGTCTTGGGGGAATTGCCTGCTCTACCCTGAGGGAGACAGGGACAGGTGGCTTCTTTTCACAAGCCCTGCATAGCTCCAGCACTGTACGTAGTGCTAGTTCTGCTGAAATAGCACTTCCTATCAGCCCTTAAGGGCAGCTTCTGAGCTTGGAAGGTGGAGCATTTCTCAGCTTTTGTTCTCAGTTGTGGACTCTGGTGTTAATTCTTTCTTTTTTTTTTTTTTTTGAGACGGAGTCTTGCTCTGTCACCCAGCCTGGAGTGTAGTGGCAGTGTGATCTTGGCTCTCTGCAGCCGCCACCTCCTGGGTTCTAGCAGTTCTCCTGCCTCAGCCTCCCAGGTAGCTGGGATTGCAGGCATGCGTCACCATGCCCAGCTAATTTTTGTATTTTTAGTAGAGACAGGGCTTCACCATGTTGGTCAGGGTGGTCTCGAACTCCTGACCTCAGGTGATCCGCCCGCCTTGGCCTCCCAAAGTGCTGGGATTACAGGCATGAGCCACCTCGCCTGGCCCTCTGGTGCTAATTCTACCTTTCTGGAAAAACAGGGAAGGTCTCACAGGCTCCTTCCACCACCAAGTCACCCTATCCTTTCTCATCTCAGCCACTGCACTTAGCCCTTACCTGCACTTCTGTCAGGTAAGTAGCCCTTTACCTACTCTGCTAGCTGGAATTATGGCCCTGTTTTACAGAGGAGGAAGTAATCTGGCCAAGGTCATACAGACAGAGAGTGGTAGAGCAGGAACTCAGTGCCAGCTCTGACCCCTAGGTCCATGCTTTAGGGCTTTTGGGATTCCAGAAAGCCTGCAGGTGTTGGAGCCTCAACCCTCATCTCCTCATGGCCCTGCTGAGGGTGGGGCCAGTGTGAGCAGCATGAAAGGGTGGATCTGGAGGGGACAGGGGCTTCAAACTCTGCCTGAGGGTTGGATCTGGTTGTCAGGTGCACTCTCTGGGTGAAAGGGGAAGAGAAGCAAGTGAGAGAAAATAGATTTTTACTTTCTTTTCAGGCCCATCCCCAGCTGGTGAGTTTTCCAGTGGCTGGAAGACAGAGCCCTAGAGTAACAGCTGTGGACTTACTGCCCAGTCTGTGTGTCATTGGTCTGGAACCCCCTTTCTGTCCTGGAACTTCTGGTTGGAGAGTCCTCTGAGCTCGTGGGGCCCGTGGATGGTGGGTCTTGGAGTGATTTCCAGCCCCAGTGATCAGGTCTCCTGTCAGTGCCCCTCAACTCCCTGCGGTTCCCTACTTCCCATCACACAAACTCTCAAATTCCAGGATGTGACAGTTTCCAGGTCTACTGCCTTCCAGGCACTGAGCTCATGTTGGGGACCCAGAAATAAATGAGATACATACAACCTCTGTCCTCGAGCGGGTCACAGTCTAGTAGGTCACAGTCTGGTAGAAGTAGAAATGAAGAGTTAATTGCCAGATGTCATGTTATAGGGCACATTTAATAAGGGTGAGAACCACACAAAGGTGGGAGTGCCTACCCAACAATCAAAAGAAATGAACCATTGATACACAATGACATAGATGAATCTCAAATCATTATGCAGAACAAAAGAAGCTAGACACAAAAGAGTATATACTCTATGATTCCAACGTTGTCACATTCTAGACCAGGCAAAACTGTGGATTATACAGAGATGGAAATAAGGTCAGTAGTTACTTGGGGTGAGAGGGGATTGACTGGGAAGGGGATGAGAGAATGTTCTGATGTAACGAAAATGTTTGAAATCTTGATAAGAGTGTGGGTTATATCAGAATATTCAATTGCTGGACTGGGCGTGGTGGCTCACGCCTGTAATCCCAGCACTTTGGGAGCCTGAGGTGGGTGGATCATGAGGTCAAGAGTTCGAAACCAGCCTGGCCGACATGGTGAAACCCTGTCTCTACCAAGAATACAGAAATTAGCCAGATGCGGTGGCGCACTCCTGTAATCCCAGCTACTCAGGAGGCTGAGGCAGGAGAATTGCTTGAACCCGGGAGCGGGAGGTTGTAGTGAACCAAGATCAAGTCACTTTACTCCAGCCTGGCAACAGAGCAAGACTCCATCTTGAAAAAAAAATATTTGATTGTAGGCTGGGCACGGTGGCTCATGCCTGTAATCCCAGCACTTTGGGAGGCTGAGGCTGGCAGATCACGAGGTCAGGAGATCGAAACCATCCTGGCTAACATGGTGAAATCCCGTCTCTACTAAAAATACAAAAAATTAGCCGGGCGTGGTGGCAGGCTCCTGTGGTCCCAGCTACTTGGGAGGCTGAGGCAGGAGAATGGCATGAATCCACGAGGCAGAGCTTGCAGTGAGCTGAGATTGCGCCACTGCACTCCAGCCTGGGCGACAGAGCGAGACTCTGTCTCAAAAAAAAAAAAAAATTGTTAAAATTGATAAAACTGTACGCCTAAGTGAATTTCATCATACATGAATTATGTCCATGGCAGGTAGCACTCAAAAGATTCCACAGGCAGGCATGGTGGTTCATACCTGTAATCCCAGCACTTTGGGAGGCCAAGGTGCGTGGATCACATGAGGTCAGGAGTTTGAGACCAGCCTGGCCAACATGGTGAAACCCCGTCTCTACTAAAAGTACAAAAAAGTTAGCCGGGCATGATGGTGCATGCCTGTAGTCCCAGCTACTCAGGAGGCTGAAGCAGGAGAATCGCTTGAACCTGGAAGGTTGCAGTGAGCCGAGATCACACCAGTGCACTCTAGGCTGGGCGACAAAGCGAGACTCTGTCTCAAAACAAACAAACAAAAAATCCCAAAGAGCCCCCAAAGACTCCTGCCTACTGGTGTGCATGCCCTTGTGTTATCCCCTCCCACACTGTATCAGGTTGGTCTATTTGGCAGAAGTAATGGGGCGTCGCTCCTGAGATTAGTTATAAAAGATACTGCAGGCCGGGCGTGGTGGCTCACGCCTGTAATCTCAGCACTTTGGGAGGCTGAGGCAGGTGGATCACCTGAGGTCAGGAGTTCAAGACTAGCCTGACCAACATGGCGAAAACCCATCTCTACTAAACATACAAATAATTAGCCAGGTGTGGTGGTAGGTGCCTGTAATCCCAGCTACTCAGGAGGCTGAGGCAGGAGAATTGCTTGAACCTGAGAGGTGGAGGTTGCCGTGAGCAGAGATCGCACCATTACACTCTAGCCTAGGAGAAAAGAGTGAAACTCCATTTCAAAAAAAAAAAGAAAAAAGACACTGCAGTTCTGTCTTGGTCACAATCTCTCTTTCCCTCGGGTCACTTATTCTGGAGAACCCATGTGTTGGGCACCCCTGTGAAAAAATCCAAGGGGCAAGAAACTAAAGCCTCCCACCAACAGCTATGTAAGTGAGCTTGCAAGTGGATTCTTCAGCTCCAGCTAAGGCTTTCAGATGTTGGCAGCCCTAGCTGTCTGCTTGACCACATGGGAGGCCCTGAGTCAGGCCATGTGGCTAAGCTGCCTCCTGATTCCTGGCCTTCAGAAATTGGGTGAGGTAATCAATGTTTGTTGTTTTAAACTACTAAGTTTTGAGGTTGTTATGCAGCAATAAATGATGAATATAATATTTCAATAAAAGAGACATGTAGGGAAAAATATTCTAAGTGCCCCTGGCCCAGATGGCTTTCCCAGGGACTTTCAAGTGCTTTCTATGACTCAGACTTCTGGGCTCAGCCTCTATGCTGGGGAGATGATGGCCTTAGGGAACTCTGTCTAGACAATAGGAACTTGTGTCTCCAAAATAACCACAGACTCTGCCCACCAAACCAGCCCCATAGCAGCTGTACACAGGGATCAGGCCCACACTTGCTATGCAGAGAGGACTCCAGAAATGCTCCCTGACCATGTGGTCACAGCTGCAGCAGCAATCCACTCAGAGCTCAGATGCTGCCATGGTTTGAATGTTTGTCCCCTCCAAAACTCGTGTTGAAGGTTAATCCCGAGTGTGGCAGTACTGAGAGGTGGGGCCTTTGAGAGGTGATTGGGCCATCAGGCCTCGGCCCTAATGAATGGATTAATTCATTCATGGATTAATGGATTGAGGGAGTAATGGGTTCTCAGAAAATGGAACTGGTGGCTTCATAAGAAGAGGAAGAGAGACCTGAACTGACTTGTGCAGCCCCCTCGTCATGCGATGCCCTGTACCACATTGAGACTCTGCAGAAAGTCCCCACCAGCAGAAAGGTCCTCATCAGATGCAGCTCCTCCACCTTGGACTTAACAGCCTCCATAACTCTAAGAAATAAATTCCTTTTCTTTATAAATTACCCAGGTTCAGGGATTCTGTTATAAGCAACAGAAAATGGATTAAGACAGATGCTAATAACAGCTGCTATTTTTGGAAACTTTTTGTGTCCCAGGTAATAGGCAAAGTGCTTTGCATGCATCTTTTTATTTACTCCTTCCAACAACCCTCTGGAGAAGATATTATTAAACCTACTTTACAGTGGAGAAAACTGAGACTCAGAAAACTGAAGCAAATTGGTAGGGTCGTAGAACTACTAAGTGATGTGGCAGCTTTAGATAGAAATCCAGATTTGTCTAGTTCTCAAACCCAGAGGCAGGGAAGCAGTAACCACAGACTTGAAAACACTTTTTTCATCTATTCTCTGTGATGCTTTTCATGGGAGAATGAGCCACACATTCTGCTATCAGGGAAAAGTCCGCAAATCTCAACCCAGACTCCCTAGGTCAATGTATAAAGAGATTAGACTGGCAGATGCTATCAGAGTCACCAAGAGTCTCAGAGATATGGGAATCTCAGAGTGGGGAACTGAGACCCAAAGAGGCAAGTGACTCCATTCTAAGGACTCCCTGCCCAGTGTCTTTGCACCGCTTTGCCCTGCCTCTTGCCACATGAGACGGAAATAGTTGCCACGTGGGAGAAACATTAGGGCAAACAGTGGTTTTGGAGTGGGGAAAGCGGTGAAAAGGGGAAGTCAGACTGGGCGCGGTGGCTTATGCCTGTAATCCTAGCACTTTGGGACGCCGAGGTGGGCAGATCGCAAGGTTGGGGTTCAAGACCAGCGTGGCCAACATGGTGAAACCCCATTTTTACTAAAAAAATACAAAAATTATTAGCCAGGCGTGGTGGCATATGCCTGTAATCCCAGCTACTCGGGAGGCTGAGGCAGGAGAATCACTTGAACCCGGGAGGCAGAGATTTCAGTGAGCCGAGGTCACACCAGGGCAACAAGAGCGAAACACCATCACAAAAAAAAAAAAAAAGAAAGAAAAACACCCAAAAAACAAAAATTAGCTGGGCATGGTGGCATGCGCCTGTAATCCCAGCCACTCGGGAGGCTGAGGAAGACAAATCGCTTGCACCTGGGAGGCGGAGGTTGCAGTGAGCCAAGATCACACCATTGCACTCCAGCCTGGGCAAAAGAGTGAGACTGTGTCTCAAAAAAAAAAAAAAAGAAAAGAAAAGAAAAGAAAAAAGAAACGTCAGAGGTAACAATGACAAAATTGAGAGCTCATAATTTTGTTTTGGGTCACCCCGACAATGGCTAGAGGCTACATAAAAAAGTGTCATAGATGGGCCCATTGAGAGCCTAGGCAGCCCCAGAGGATGTCGCAGAAGAGCTCTGAGGGCAGTGACTGACCTGTGATAGGTTCAGGTGAAAGCACTGTGCCACTCACTCGCTATGACCTTGGGTTACCCCATTTATTCATGGCGTAACCATAAATAACCATTTATGAACCATCTGCTGTGTGCCAAGCACTGCATTAGGAGCTTGGGATATATCAGTAAACAAAAAGTTCAAAGATTCCTGTCCTTAGGGAACTTAAATTATATACAGATTTAACCTATAAATTTTACAGTATCCTAGAAAGTGAAAGGTGTTGTTAAAGAAGAAAAAGTACAGAGCAGTAAGAGGATTGAGAGTGACAACAGTGCACAGAAAGGCGGGTTGAAATTTTAAAGGGGTGATTGGGTAGGCCTCCTTGAGAAGTGACATTTGAACAAAGACTTGCAGGAAGTGAGGGTGTGCTGTGTGCAGAGTGAGCCATGGGAATATCTGGAGGAAACACATTCTAGATAAAATACATATGGACATATTTAGGTGTAAAGTGGCATTATGTCTGCAACTTACTCTTCAACAGTTTAGAAAAAATAAATAATTTATATCTCTGTCTATCCATATCTGTCCATCCATGTATTCACACACACACACACATATATGTGTATATATATTATATATATATAATATATATATGAATGGAAGGCAAAATTGTTAAAATGTTAACATTTGGAGAATCTAGGTGAAAGATATGTACTATTTTTGGAAAGTTTCTGTATGAATTTCAAGATAAAACTTTTTTTTAAAAACAGGATTTATAGGCCGGGTGCAGTGGCTCATGCCTGTAATCCCAGCACTTTGGGAGACTGAGGTGGGCAGATCACTTGAGGTCAGGAGTTCAAGACCAGCCTGGACAACATAGTGAAACTCCATCTTTACTAAAAATACAAAAACTAGCTGGGCTTGGTGATGTGAACCTGTAATCCCAACTACTCAGGAGGCTGAGGCATGAGAATTGCTTGAACCCAAGAGACAGAGGTTACAGTGAGCCGAGATCGTGCCACCTTACTCCAGCCTGGGTGACAGAGCAAGACTCCGTCTCAACAACAACAACAACAAAAACCAAAAAGGATTTATATTATTATATTTTTAAAAAAGCATTTCAGGCAGAAGGGGTAGGTTGTGCAAAGATCCTACGGCAAAAGAGTGCCCTGAGGCTGGGTACAGTGGTAGGGGGATTACTTAAGCCTGGAAGTCCAAGACCAGTCTGGGTAACATAGGGAGACCCTCTTCTCTACAAAAAAAAAATTTGAAAACTAGCTAGGCATGGTGGTGCATGCCCGTAGTCTCAGCTACTCAGGAGACTAAGGTGGGAGGATCATTAGAGCCTGGGAGATAGAGGGTGCAGTGAGCTGTGATTATGTCACTGCACTTCAGCCTGGGGGACAGAGCAAGACCCTGTCTCAAACAAAAACAAAAAGAAAAAACAACCCCCAAACAACAACAATGACAAAATAAACAAACAATAATAAAAGATGAAAAGAGTGCCCCAGTATGTAAGGGCAACACTCAGGGTGCTGACAAACAGAATAAGCGAATCCATTGGCATTTTTTTCCTAGCTAGAAGTCATCCCCCCTTTTCAGGTTACAACACCATTTTTCTACTGGAGAACCATACTTTCCCCACTCTCATTCCATATGGTAAGAATGGGCTGATCTCATCTTGGGCAAGGGGCTCAAGCCCCAGGTCTGGCCAATCAGAGAAGTGCACATCGAGGAACCTGGCTTAGGAGGCAGTGGCTGGGGTCCAGGGTAGAGTGGAGGATAAGGGTGTGTGTGTGTCAGCGGGGCGCTGAGAGCCTGCCTGAGGTAGAAGCCCACTCTAAGGAAGGCAGCACTGAGACTTGAAGCAGAACAGATCCCCAATGACATTTTTGAGCTCTTGGATTTAGTCTTTGTGTCAACTTTTATCCCTCAGTGACTTTGTCACATAAGGCAATGAATGCCCTTTTTGCTTGAGACAGTTTGAGTTGAGTTTTCCTCTACTCAAAATGAAGAAATGTGTTGAGTGATCCAAATCATCAGGGATAGTCTCTCTGAGGAAAGGACATTTCAGCCAAGACCTAAAGGATGAGCAGCAGTTGGTCAGGTGAAGAGGTGGAAAAAATGGTCCAGAGGAACAGCAAGTGCAGAGGTCCCAGGAAAGGAAGGAGCATGGCAGGTTCAATAAATTGGAAATGCTGGGTGCGGTGGCTCGTGTCCGTAGTCCCAGCTACTTGGCAGGCTGAGAGGGGAGGATCACTGGAGCCCAGGAGTTCAAGACCAGCCTGGGCAACACAGTTAGGCTCTCATCACTAAAAAAAATCGCCAGGCATGGTGGCACGTGCCTGTAGTCCCAGCTACTTGGAGGCTGAGGTGGAAGGACCCTTGAGCGCAGGAGTCTGAGGCTGCAATGAGTTGTGATTGTACCACTGCCCTCCAGCTTAGGTGTAGGTGAGGGAGAGAGGCCTATCTCAAAGAAGAAGGAGAAAGAGAAGAAGAAAAGTAGCAGCAGCAAGAAGAAGAAGAGGAAGAAGAGAAGAAGAGGAAGAAGAGGAAAAGGAGGAAGAAGAGGAAGGGGAAAAAGAAGAGGAAGAAGAAGGAAGAAGAAAGAAGAAAGGAGGAAGAGGAAAAAGAGGAAGAGGAAGAAGGAAGAGGAAGAAGGAAGAAGGAAGAGGAAGAAGAGGAAGAAAAGAAGAAGAAGAAAGAAGCAGCAGCAGCAGCAGCAGCAGAAGCAGCAGCAGCAGCAGCTGGAGGAAGGCTGGGAAAATGGTGACCAGAGAGAGTGTCTGGTAGAGGTAAGGCTGGGACAGGGTCCCAGATGAAAGGCCTTGTAGGCTTTGTTAAAGATCTGAGACTTTGTCCCAAGAGCAAAGAGAGGTCATTGCAGGATTTTTAATAGGCAAAATCTTTACTTAATTTGCATTTTGATATCACCTTCATAAGAACACACTGTCTACAGTGTTTGGGCTAGATTGGTGGAAGGTTAAGAGCAATACAGGGGAATTATTTAGAAAATTATTGCAGACCTCCAGGCTAGGGATGATGACTTTGACAGGGTAGGGACAGTGGACACATAGACATTGGATGGATTTTATGGCAGCTAGTCTCCAAAAGTGAACCACGCCTCCCAATATATGTGCCTTGTGTAGTCCCATCTCACATTGAATCTGGGACAACTCTCTGACCCACTTTAACCAGTAGAATGCCGAGAAAGTGATGCTGAGCCAGTTCTGAACCTGAGATTTTCAGGAGACCTGGCAAGCTCTGCCTTTGAGTTCTTAGGAGTCCTATTCCAGCAGATAAGAGGTCCAGCTCCCCTGCTCTGAGACCGAGTGAAAACCCCATAGTGGGGCCCTGACATACATAAAGAGGGAGAAAGGCCCAGCTATCCCAGTGTCCCAGTTGAGCCTCTGGGTGACTCTAGTTCAGGCTGCCATCTGATTACAACCACATAAGAGTCCTGTCTTAGTCTATTTGTGCTGCTATAACAAAATGCCTGAGGCTGGGTCATTTATAAACAACAGAAATGCATTGCTCACAGCTCTGGAGGATGGGAAATCCAAGATCAACATGCCAGCAGATTTTTTTTTTTGAGGCAGGGTCTCACTCAGTTGCCCAGGCTGGAGTCTAGTAGCACAATCATGGCTCACTGCAGCCTTGACTTCCTGGGCTCAGGTGATCCTCCCACCTCAACTTCCCAAGTAGCTGGGACTACAGGCACACGCCACCAGAGCCAGCTTTTTTTTTTTTTTTTGTATTTTTTGTAGAGACAGGGTTTTCCCATATTCCCCAGGATGGGCTTGAACTCCTGGGCTCAAGTGATCCACCCACCTCTGCCTCTCAAAGTGCTGGGATTACAGGCGTGAGCCACCACACCCAGCCCGTGCCAGCAGATTTGATGTCTGGTGAGAACTTGCTCTCTCCTTCAAAGATGACACTTTCTGCTGCATGCTTACATGGTGAAAGACTCAAGGACCTCCCTTAATGATTTAATCACCTCTCAATGGCTCCCCCTCTTAATACTATCAAACTGGGTATCAGATTCTAACATATGAATTTTGGGAGGACACCAACATTCAGACTAGAGCACATGGTTACCTCTTTGCTTACCATATCAACCCCATGAAGTAGGCAGTTTTATTATCTCCATCCTACAGATGAGGACAATGAGGCACAGAGAGGCTAGGTAACTTCCCCAGGGTCACATTATTGGCTAAATGGTGGAGCCTGGGTTGAAGAGTAGGAAGCATGACTCCTTATGTCCTTGTGGTTGAGGACTCTGCTGTGCTGCCTCTGTGAGGGAGGCTTCCTGAAAGGACTCAGAATCTCTCAGGGACACCAGGAATGGCTGGAAGCCTCAGAGACAGAGGCAAACTCTGGCTCTCTCTCGAGTTCTATCACCCGACTCCAGTCGCTGTGTCTCTGATTGGTCCGCTAACTGGAGGCACAGGGATATGGTGCCCAATTATGAGTCCATCAGCAGTGGGGGAGGTGAGCGGAGCATCTATAGACATGGCTGCCTGGGTCTGCTCTTTCTTGGCGTGAGTGAACAACTTTCCGAGAGAACATGACTACTACAGCAATTTAGAAAGAGGCCCAGCTTGGGTCGGGCTTGCATGACTCAGTGCTCTGCACATCAACCTCTGCCCCTGTGAAAACGCAAGGGGAAATGGAATTCTACCCCACCCCATACTGTGCTGTCCCACTTCCTGAGCATCTGGGCCCTGCTGGGTGTTTCTCAGCTCACCTCCTAAACCTCCCTGTGGGGCTGCTTTTCCCATCCTGCCCCTGCTGGGTATGGTGGTGCTCCTGTAATCCCAGCTACTCGGGAGGCTGAGGCATGAGAATCGCTTGAACCTGGGAGGCAGAGGCTGCAGTGAGCCGAGATCATGATACTGCAGTCCAACCTGGGGTGACTGAATGAGACTCTGTCTAAAAAAAAAAAAAAAAAGAAAAAGAATGCATTTGCTAGTGTACATGCCAGGCACTAGGCAGGGGATTTTACATGTTCACAAATTTCTTACAGCAGCTCTGGGAAGCAGACAGTCTTATTATGCTCATGTTACAGATGAATAAAGTGAGGCTCACAGAATATAAGTGACTTTGCCAAGGTCACACAGTAAATGAGGTTGCCCCAAGAGATGGATTCAAGCTTATATACCCCTGAAGTGTGTACTCCTATTTAAAACAATTTTTTTGTTTTAAATTCCTATGGATACGTAGTAGGTGTGTATATTTATGGATGTGCTCCTATTGTCTAGAGATAGTATAGCCTTCCAGCCCAGGTTGGTTTTTGGCCCACCAGACCTCCTTGTCAGAGAGGGGCTGGGGCAAGGGCTTGATGCCTTCTTTCAAAGGTACACAGCTTTGATCTCTTTGCCTGCTGTGCTTCAGTCTATTTAGGTTAGGGCTCTCAAAGTGTGGTTCCTGGACTGGTAGTATCAGCATCACCTGGGAACTTGTCAGAACTATATATTCTTGGCTGGGCGTGGTGGCTCACACCTGTAATCCCAGCACTTTGGGAGGCTGAGGCTGGTGGGTCACCTGAGGTCAGGAGTTCAAGACCAGCCTGTCCGAGATAGTGAAACCCTATCTTAACTAAAAATACAAAAATTAACCAGGCGTGGTGGTGCATGCCTGTAATCCAGCTACTTGGGAGGCTGAGGCAGAAGAATTGCTTGAACCCGGGAGGTGGAGGTTGCAGTGAACAAAGACCACGCCATTGCACTCCAACCTAGGCAACAAGAACAAAAACTTTGTCTCAAAAAGAAAAAAAAAAGAAATACATATTCTCAGGGCCACCCCAAACCTATTGAATTGGAAACTCTTTAAAAGAGCCTGGCAATGTGTGTTTTCACAAACTCTCCAGGTGATTCTGATGCAGGCCCAAGCCTGAGAACCATCAGAGAATGTGGAACAGAGCTGTAGTCAACAGCCTTGTTTATTCCCCTCCCAGGTGGCTCTGAAGACAGCAGCTGGAGAAAGTGAGAATTTTCAGCTGACTAATTTTTTTTAAATAGTTGTTTTCTCATCACATTTGTTAGAAATGACTCAGGTCTGGCTTCAGAGAAACTGTATGAATTCCTTAATTGTTACACACTATTATTATTTTGTTTACATTTGTGTGTAGCCTAAAAGAGAATGAAAATAAACGCAAAGAAATCCAAATACCACATTCAGCCTCTTAGCATCTTGTCTGTCTAGGGAAGGGTTGTGAGTATAATCCCCAATTCAGTCAACACACTTGAGCTTTGTCTTCTCAGTGCTGGTTCCTAGGCTGGGTTCCCAGGTACAGGCAGGGCGTCTGCCTGCCTGTTCCTGTATCAAGGGAACACAGACAGCTCTAACAGTTAGAATTCAGGGTTCGAAGAGCTGGGGCCCCAGGGTTTGCTCTAACATGATCCTGGGCCTCTCCATTTCAAATTTCTCACCAGTGCACAGCCCTGAGTTTGACTCCAGGCTCTGCCACTTACCTGCTGTGTGATCTTAGGCAAATCACTTGACCTCTCTGGGCTTCAGATGCCTCCACTGTGGAATGAGATAATAGTTCCCACCTTTTAGGCTTGTTCTGAAGATGGGGAAAGTGTATATAGTGCAGTGGTGCCCCTTATTTTCTGTGTGACCTTGAGCAAGTTTGTTAGCCTCTCTATGTGTGTTTCCTCCCTTGCAACACAGGGTTACTAAACAGCACATACCTCTTAGGGTTATTGAGTTAAAAATTATATAAATCTTTTTTTTTTTTTTTTTTTGAGACGGAGTCTCGCTCTGTCGCCCAGGCTGGAGTGCAGTGGCATACTCTTGGCTCACTGCAAGCTCTGCCTCCCAGGGTTATGCCATTCTCCTGCCTCAGCCTCCCGAGTAGCCGGGACTACAGGCGCCCGCCACCACGCCCGGCTAATTTTTTTGTATTTTTTTTTAGTAGAGACGGGGTTTCACCATGTTAACCAGGATGGTCTCGATCGCCTGACCTCGTGATCCACCCGTCTTGGCCTCCCAAAGTGCTGGGATTACAGGCTTGAGACACCACGCCCGGCCGTTTTTTTTTTTTTTTTTTTTTTTGAGATGTATCACTCTGTCACCCAGGCTGGAGTGCAGTGGCACAATCTCGGCTCACTGCAACCTCCGCCTCCTGAGTTCAAGTGATTCCCCTGCCTCAGCCTCCCCAGTAGCTGGGATTACAGGCACCTGCCATCATGCCCAGCTAATTTTTTGTATTTTAGTAGAGACAGGGTTTCACCATGTTGACCAGGATGGTCTCAACCTCCTGACCTCAGGTGATCCACCTGCCTTGGCCTCCCAAAGTGCTGGGATTACAGACATGAGCCACTGCGCCCGGCCCAGAGTTATATAAATCTTAATACAAGGCTGCATGATAGTAACCTCTCTAGGGTTCTTAGCTGTTAGTGCCTAGAGCATAGTAGATGCACAATAGATGGTGGCCGCTGTTATGATTCATTTCTATCCTTAATTTGCAAGTAGCTCTGACCTTGCAAAGGCTGCTTTCCTATTTCTGGTTTCTAGTTACTTCAGGATTTCCATTTCACTGGTGCCTTCAAAGAGTTTGCAGTGGTGACTTTAGGTTGGTGCCTGTTCTGCCAATTTATCTGGTGTCTGAACCAGGGTTCCAGCCACTGCTCAGGTCTCCTGCTGTTTGCTCTTGGCCTGGTGTTGGCATTCTTTGTTCTGAGCTTCATGCCTTATTCTCAGAGCCCATCTCACTGGCGTAGTCAGACAGACCAGAGTGAACTTTCCACTCTGATACTCACTAGCTGGGTAACCTTAGACAAAGGATTTAATCCCAATTTTATCACCTGTAAAATGGGGCTAATAATGCCTGTCTAAAGATTAAATGCAATTATGTGTTTGTACACATTCAGTATGATGTCTGTCACACAACAGATGTTCAAATAATGTTTGTTTACTTCTCTGTCTACTTCTCCCTGTGGAATAAATTCCATAATCACTCGAACTGGTGTCTTAGTCCATTTTGTGCTGCTGAAACAGAATACCTGAGTCTGCATAAGTTATAATGAACAGAAAATTGGCTGATGGTTCTAGAGGCTGGGAAGTCCAAGACTGAGGAGCTGCAACTAGTGGAGGTCTTCTTGCTGCATAATTTCATGGTGGAAGGTGGTGGAGAGGGCAAGAGAGAGCAAGAGGTTGAACTCACAGCCTTGAGCCCTTTTATAATTGGCATTAATCCATTTATGGTGGTGGAGCCCTCATGACCTAAACACCTCCCATTAGGCCCTACCTCCCAACACTGTTGCATTGGATGTTAAATTACAACTCAAGCTTTTTGAGAGACACATGCAAACCATAGCAACGGATACACTGATCTTTATTTTTTTATTAAAAAAAAATTTTTTTTTAGAGATGGAGTCTCGCTCTGTTGCCCAGACTGGAGTGCAGTGGTGCAATCTTGGCTTCCTGCAACCTCCACCTCCTGGGTTCAAGTGATTCTCCCACCTCAGCTTCCCCACTACCTGGGATTACAGGTGCCCACCACCATGCCCGGCTAATTTTTTTGTATTTTTAGTAGAGATGGGGTTTCACTATGTTGGCCAGGCTGGTCTCGAACTCCTGACCTCAAGTGATCCACCTGCCTCAGCCTCCCAAAGTGCTGGAATTATAGGCATGAGCTGCCGCACCCTGTGGTATGCTGATCTTTAAAAGGGAGAAATAATCTTCCCTACTAGTTATCACAAAATATCTACTCTCCTTGTCTTCGTTAGTGTTTTGATTTTATTGGTGGGGTAGGAGGAACAGCAATGTGCCCAACTAAAGACTATGTCTTCCCACCGCCCTTGCAACTACGTGTCATCATGGATCTATATTTTGGTAAACTGTATAAAAAGAAGTGTTTGGTGGTGTTATGGGTTGAATTGCATCCTTGTAAAAAGTTATTTTTAAGTCCTAACCCCCAGTGCCACAGATTGTGACCTTATTTGGAAACAGGACTTTGCAGAGGTAATCAAATTAAAATGGGATCATTAGGGTGGACCCTAATCCCATATGATAAGCATCCTTATTAAAAGGGGAAATTTGGACCCAGAGACAAACACATATAGAGGGAAGATCATATGAAGACACACAGGGAGAAGACGGCCACGTGACTGGAGTGATGCATTACGAGCCAAGGAACTCCAAGGATTGCCAGCTAACACCACAGGCTAGACGAAGCAAGGAAAGATTCTCTCCTAGAGCCATTAGAGAGAGCACGGTCCTGCCAACTCCCTGTCTCCAGACTCCTAGCCTCCATAACTGGAGATAGTACATTTCTGTTATTTTAAGCTACTCGTTTTTGGTACTTTGTTATGGCATCCCTAAGAAATTAATACTGGTGGAATTTTGGGAAGCCTAAATAAAATGATGAACAGGAAAGTATTTTTCAAACTCTCCAGTTTTATGTACTAATAAGGCATTTTTATTATTGCAACGTTTGTGACTATGATTACTCTTGGTTTATGAAGGATAGATTGACTTGGCTGACATGATTCTGACTAGAGATCAGAAGATTTTTATCCTGCTTCTGCTCCATGTTCTTGAAGGCTCAGCACAGCAATCATAGATGCTAAGACAGAGGTAGCATGAGAGACAAGCAGAAGAGAAGCTACCGGCCTTTGGGTTGGAAGTTGGCAGGATGAGTGTGTAACTTTTGCTGAGCTGGGGCCAGAATTCTCAGCCACTGACTGGCAGTCAAGCATAAAGGTTAAAGGTCAGGATTGGCTTGTATTTAAATCTAGTCTTTACCCTTACTTGCTGTGTGATCCTGAGCAAGTAACTGAACTTTTCTGAGCTTTATATTCCTCATTTGTAAAATGAGAACAAATGTGGCTCCTATGACATAGGGTTGTCATGGAGTTTCAGTGACATCACATAACAATCAGGGAAAAAAGAAAAAGCCACAGCCTATCTGTACTCAGTCCAGGGTGCAGATTTTTCTGCTCTGATTACTTACCCTTGATAGACTCCATATGGACAGACTGGATTCTGGTTCATTTCTTCTTACCTCTATTGATTCATTCAGTAAACATATTGAATGTACCTATTATGTGCCTACTAGGTGATGAAGAAAGCTGGTAGGGCAGACCCAGACCATGACATCCAAATGCAGCCAGCTCAAAGAATGATTAAACTAAAAGTAGAGCCAAAGTTATTCGGGTGCTCCTTTCCTCTCAGTCTAATCTTTAAAGGTTTCTGCCATGGCCATCCTAATCTACCCTTCCTGATTGGTAGATACTTGTTCTCGTACTGTGTTGCAAATGGCTACTAATCTCAAAGAAAGGGCCTACAAATGACTGTCCTATAAAGCTGCCTCCTGAAATGCTGCTCCTATGCATAGAAAACAAGAAGGTTCCAGGCAGAAGGGCCCAGAGAAATCAGTCTGAAACCTCTCGGTTCACAGGGGGAAATCAAGCCAGGCAGAAGTGACCCAGATCCAATTAGGGTGACTCAGCCAAGGACACCCAGCCATTATATGTCCCAGCTGGGTAGGCAGCAGAAAATGGCTCTCCCTGCCTCTGGACCCTGCCCTGCACCATCTGTGTACTGAGCATGTTCTAACTAGGTTGTGCAGAGTGTCCTAGGGAGATACTAAGGCAGAACAAGAAGTGCCACTGATTAAAAAATAGTCTATAGCCCACTGGGCACAGTGGCTCATGCCTGTAATCCCAGCACTTTGGGAGGCTGAGGTAGGCAGATTGCTAGAGCTCAGGAGTTTGAAACCAACCTGGGCAACATGGCAAAACCCTGTCTCTACAAAAAATACAAAAATCAGCATGGCATGGTGGCATGCACCTGTAGTCCCAGCTACTTAGGAGGCTGAGGTTGGAGGATCACTTGAGCCTGAGAGGTGGAGGTTTCAGTGAGCTGAGGTCATGTAACTGCACTCCAGCCTGGGTGACACAGCCAAACCTTGTCTCAAAAGAGAAAAAAAAAAAGCCCACAGCCTAGCAGGGGACATGAAGACATGGTAGACCAAAACCCCTTCGGCTTCATTGATTTGAAATGCTGCCTTCATTGTGTACCAGTCTCCAATGTATATGGGACTGTTGTAGACTCTGTTCTGTTTTACCACTGTCTCTTCCTGCTCCAGCACCATACTGTTTTAAAGACTGTAGTTTTGGCCAGGCGTCGTGGCTCACGCCTATAATCCCAGCACTTTGGGAGGCCGAGGTGGGTAGATTACTGGAGGTCAGGAGTTCAAGACCACCCTGGCCAACATGGTGAAACCTCGTCTCTACTAAAAATACAAAATTAGCTGGGCTTGGTGGCATGCGCCTATAATCCCAGTCACTTGGGAGGCTGAGGCAGGAGAATCGGTTGAACCCAGGAGGCAGAGTTTGCAGTGAGCTGAGATTGTGCCATTGCACTCCAGCCTGGGCAAAAAGAGTGAGACTCCATCTCAAAAAAAAGAAAAAAAAAAAAAAAAAAAAAAAAGAAGACTACAGCATTATTTAAAAATTTTTGATATGATAGAGGAAGTCCTTTTTTTTTTATTTTCCAAGAATGTCTTGACTCTTCTTGTACGCTTACTTTTCCAGATGAACTTTTGAGTCAGCTTTTGAGTAACACAGCTATTGAATCTTCTTCAGCACTCTTGTCTATGCCATGTTCCAGGCACTTGAGTAGGGTATTCAGTCCTCGCCCTCGGGAAATCACAAACTAGGTGCAAAGTGTAACCAAACAAGAAGTGTAAAATAGCAACAGGAATCTCACACTATGGGTAACAAGAACCAAATGAGTGAGGGTTCCAGATAGACTAAGTGCTGTGTTCCTTGGGGCCAGGCGAGTCATGGAAGGTTCAACAGAGGTGACATTATACAGGACTTTGATGGGTGAGCAGCAACTTGTCGGTATAGAAGAAATGCTTTGAGTTGAGGAAGTCCGGGAAAGCTTCTTGAAGAAGGAGACACATTTCTCTTGAGAGGTGAGTAAGAGTTTGCCGGGTTCAGATGATGGGATAAAGGGATGGATCGCCTTGAACTGGAAAAGTCACAAAAGGTTCTCTGAAGACATTTTAGATGCGTTTTGAGTTGGAGTCGGGAAGATGCCTGGAAGAGACAATTAAATAAAAAGAATTTTATTACAAAAGTAATACAAGGACATGTCATTTGAACTGGGTTTCGAGAGATGAGGGAGCAGTTCCTGCGGCAGACAAGAGCGGTACCACGAAGTAAGTTGAGGCAGACGCAGAAAAGGCCCCAGTCCCGCTCACTCTTTAAGACCTAAGATGCAGAGTCCAAGTGTCCCACCCGCGTGGCTGCGCCCTGTAGTTCCGATTTCCCAGCGTAGGGTAGTCACCGCCGGGTCTCCGGGGGAGCAGACTGCGGCGCGGGCGGGCGGGCAGAGCTGAGTGCTTTATGTCGGAATCGACCAATGGGATGGCGACACCCGGTTGCCAGGGCTACGGCCAAGCGGAGGCAGGGCCTCGGCGCCATGGGCGGGGCCTGGCTGGGGTTATATAAGCGTGCGGCGGGCGGAAGGCTGGGCGTGGGGGTCGGTGGCTGCTGGGAGGGCAGGGCGCAGGCCGCGGGACCAGATCCCGGGGGAGCGAGAGAGCGGAGGCGCCGAGGATCCGATTCACTCGCTGGGGAGACTTATGGGCCGAAGCCGTGTAAATGCGTTTTAAGGCGAGTGCGGAAAGTGGCCTGGGGAGCCTCGGGGAGCGGACGCCCTCCGCTCTGGTGCTGACCTGCCCCCCCGGCTCCTTCTGCCTCCTGTCAGCAGGGGCCTCGGCTCCGCAACTGCCACTCCTCCTCGGGGTGTTGCACAAGTTCTGAGATCACCGGCTACCCCCCCTAGCAGCGCGCCTGGCTCTGGCCCCCGCGAAGGAGGACGGAGCTTGGTAAGGGGCCCTGGGGGATGGGGAGACCTCGGCCCTGCACTCGGTAGGAGTCACTGCACGCGGTAGGAGTCACTCGGACAGAAAAAATCCTCGGCCTTCCTTTCTGTCCCAGGAGCTTGCGACCCCCACCCACCACGTGGCGCCCTCAGGCACGCCCAGAATTCCAGCATATCAGAATCAGTCCAGCCCCCATTTACAATTGGGGAAAGTGAGGCTCCGAAAAGGGTCAGAGGGTACCCGAGGTCAAGCAGTAGAGAGCGAACTCGAACTTAAGCTCTTACTCTCAGGCTGAGACTCCTTGGCGTGGCCACCGGCTACCCTCTGGGTGGGTGTGGTCAAGACTGGGGGCGCCCTGGAAACTTCCCCACCCAAGTTTCTCAGATTTTCTGTTCCATCTCTCTTTCACTATTTCCTGAAATCCAGAATTTCAGAACTGAGAAGGCTCTCCAAAACAGTTCATCCATTTTACTGGTGGGGCAACTGACTCGGAGAGGCAGTGACATTTGGGCATACGGTGCCTTGTCTCCGTTTGAAATCCGGGATTCTTTATTTTCTCCACCCTTGCCTAATGAACCCCGGGCTTGTGCTGGGGGCGGGTTGTGACGGGATTGGGTTCTCTGGCCTGGGGAGGCGAGTGGGGCAGCGGAGCTGGCTCCCCAGCGGTTCCCTTCATCTCCCTCCGCCCCGCAGTGTGTTGCATACTTTCTAAGGCGGCGGCTGCAGCAGCGGCTCCATCCAGCCCGTCAGCTCCTCCTGCAAGGCATGGCTGGCTACCTGAGTGAATCGGACTTTGTGATGGTGGAGGAGGGCTTCAGTACCCGAGACCTGCTGAAGGAACTCACTCTGGGGGCCTCAGAGGCCACCACGGTGAGGGGCTGGGAATGGGGGTGGGTCCCCGGTCCCCTGTACAGATCAGCTGCCTTCTCAGGAAGGGTCCCTAGGGCCCTCATCTTATCCTTCCGCTTATTTGGTACGCAATCCTTGCTATTTGCAAGAGAGGGGCTCAATTTATCCCCAATTCTTGGTCCTTGCCCCTAAACCTGCCCCTCCTATGTTGCCTTTCTGCCCAGTCCTCCAAGGTCAGAAACCGGGGATTCCTGTCCTGCTGCCCCCTCTCCCTCACTGCCCACATCTAGGCATTACCAAGCCCTGTGAATTCTGCCTCCTTAAATAACCCTCCAATGTGCTTATATGGAACCTCATTTTCTAGCTTAGTCTTCCTCTCTCCAAAGGCCCCCTGACCTCCTCCCTGTCTCATGCCACCCCCTCCAAATGTATCATAGTCCTGTTCAAAATCAGAATTTGGCATTTCCCCACTGCCTACAGGATCAAGTCGGAGCTTCCCTGCCTCCATAGCCCCATTCCCAGTTTTCCCCACTCCCAGTTTTCCCCACATTATATATTATACTCTTTCGGAGCTGAATGACTCATTTTGCATTTCCCAATGATGCCGTGTGCCCTATTACCATGCCTTTGCCCAGGCTATTCCTTCTGCCTGCAGCATCCTTCTCTCAGCCTTTCCCCTTTTTAGCCCTTTCTAGTCATTCCTTTCTTCTCATCAGTGTTGCCTTTTCCTGATCGCCCCAGGCAGATTTTGTATTTTCTTTCTCCATGCCCCCGCACTGCACCTTGTAGAAACTGCCATCTAACATCTACTGAGTGGACTCGTAAGTACTTAAGGGGTTCCTTTTCTTCCAGACCTAAGCTCCTTCAGAGCAACAGTACTGTTTGGTCATCTCTGTCTCTTAGCATAATGTTTGGCACCAACTGGGCATGAGTAAAAAAGTGTTGCATGAAAGGGAAACTGAGTCACAGGGAAGGAACTCTGGAAGGGTCCCTTCCACATTTAAGTAATGTGGTCTCACCCACAGCCTCATACATGTTTGGCCTTTAGCACATCTGCAATGAGCAGTTGTCCATGGGCATCGGTTGCAGTATCAGTGGGATGAGCTTAAGGCTTCATCGAACACCTGTGTTTGGAAGGCAATGAGCTGTAGGTCACAGCTTCTGCCTTTAGGGAGTTTACCCTTTTCTAGAATGGACGGATGCATATGCAGTTTTGATACCTCAGAAGCACGTGCAAATGCTGTGGGAGCATCTAAAAGCAGAGTTGCCTTATTGGTTTGGGGAAGGTGGCATTTGAGTGAAACTTTAAGGATTTTGCCAGACACAGGAGTGGGAAGGGTATTCTGCAGAGGTCATGGTGGGAACAAAGGTTTGAAGGTGGGAAAATGATCCAGCCTACAGCTGGAGTTTTAGCCACATTGAGGGGAGGGGTTGGGGCTAGATCACAGAGCCTTGAATGCCAGACTGAAGAGTTTGCCTTCTGTCCTGTAGGCTTGGGGAGGCCCAGAACACTTTACAGCAGGGTAGCTCTGTGGCCAGAACTGAACCTGGGTCAGGTACTTGGAAGGATCATGGATGGCATGCACAGGGTGGGAGCTGGATGGGGTCTCATATTCATCCACTTCTTGTCATTCAGGATGAGGTCGCTGCCTTCTTCGTGGCTGACCTGGGTGCCATAGTGAGGAAGCACTTTTGCTTTCTGAAGTGCCTGCCACGAGTCCGGCCCTTTTACGCTGTCAAGTGCAACAGCAGCCCAGGTGTGCTGAAGATTCTGGCCCAGCTGGGGCTGGGCTTCAGCTGTGCCAACAAGGTGAGCCCCGTGCCCACGGTGCACTGACCCTCCATGCCCACTCAACACACACATGGTCAGGCTAGTGCAGGTGGGCTCTGGGGAGCAAGAGGTACCTGCAGTTGGTCCTTGCCCTCTGGGAAGACCAGCCACTCAGGAGGGGTCTCAAGGGATGAGGGAGGGAGAAACGAGCATGGAATTTGTCAGCCTTGAAGTTCCAGATTGGAATCTTCTGCGTCCCTGGTAGAAAGCTCATCTTTTTAATGGAGATTTGCAAATTTGTTTGGCACAGAGCTATACATGATGTTCTTCTAATTAAAACAAAACAAACATATCTCCATATTGTTGGTTTCTTTTCTTTTTCCTTTTATAATCATAATAATGTGTGATGGTGCATTTTCTTAACTAGTCCTTGTAGTTTTGTTGTTGCCACCAATTCTGTCTTTCTAATTTGATTTCTGCGTTGTCTTCATTCCCTCCTGCTCTCTTTAGATTTTTTTTTTTATTTTTTTCATTTTTTGAGACAGAGTCTTGCTGTCACCCAGGCTGGAGTGCAGTGGTGCCATCTTGGCTCACTGCAACCTTCACCTCCCGGGTTCAAGTGATTCTCCTGCCTTCAGCCTCCCAAGTAGCTGGGATTACAGGCATGCACCACCACACACGGCTAATTTTTTGGTATTTTCAGTAGAGACAGGCTTTCAGCATGTTGGCCAGGCTGATCTCAAACTCCTGACCTCAGGTGATCCACCCGCCTTGGCCTCCCAAAGTGCTGGGTTTACAGGCGTGAGCCACTGCGCATGGCCACTTTAGATTAACTTTGCTTATCTACTGTCGTTCAGTATCCACTGAACTCCTATAATGTGGTAGTCACTGTGCTAGGCAGGGCTAGCAATACAGAATTGATAGACTGCTGTCCTTGAGTTGAATGCTTGGTTTATTTCCATTCTGTCCTTGCTAGATAAAAGCCTTTAAGCTATAAAGTTTCAACTAATTTGAGCTTTGAAAGTATCTCATTTATTAATTCAGCAAATATTAATTGGGCATTTCCTCTGAGGCCAAGTGCTATTCTAGGTGGGGATTTGGCAGTGAGCAAAATAAAACAACAAAAGCCCTTCCTTCCTAGAGCTTGTTTACAAAAAAAAAGATTAAATAATGAAAATATGTAGTATTTTAGATGGAAAATGCTGTAGAGAGAAAGCAGGAAAGGGAAGTAAGGAATGTTGAGAGAGAGGATTGTACTTTTAGATAGTTTGACCAGGGAAGGGTTCACTGAGACTTGAATACAGACCCAAAAGAGCCAACAGATCAAGCCAGGTGGATAACCAGGGAAAGGGCATTTCAGGCAGCAGGAACAGCAAGTGCAAAGGCCCTGAGGTGGGAACAAGTCTAGTGGGCACTGGTTTGTGATAGTGTCCTTAGCACCATTTTCTTGGTGGTTAGTAATGGTTGCGTAATATGGCTGGATGTTGTGAGGAGAGTTCTAGAAAGGACTATTGGAGTCCTGGGCAGGATGACAGGGCTGGAGTGACTCCAGGTTGGGGAGAGGTGTGCATTTGGCTGGGATGGTTAGAACGAGCGGGTTAACCTGTAGCAGGGACTGAATGTTAACGCCTTTCATGGTAGATGAGGTGCTTCCCCTTGTCTTTGGTTTAGTTCAAGCTCTGCACACCTCATTTTGTGCATGTCTTCCATGAAGCTCTGTGAGGCACACAGGGGGAGAGACTGCTGTTCTACAGTTGAGGAAACTGTGGGGTCAGCCGTCTGTGGGTAGCAGAGCCAGGACATCCACGCTTCCCACTTCTTCCTACAGTATCCTGGACCTCCACGTGGGATGAGAAGGAGCAGGATCCTTTCAGTTCCCGAGGTCTAGGGTGAACAAAAGGACCAAACCCCACTGCCTAGAGTTTTCTGCTTCAGGAACCCCATGGGGAGGTGCTTAGTTCTCTAGAAGAAAGGGCAGAGTAGAGTGTTAAGGCTCAGAGAGACCTTGATGACAACGGAGACTGGAGAAGCATCTGCCCTTTGCTGAGTGCGTCTGTTGTGTCAGGCACTTTGCCAACTGTTTTCTGTACATGATCTCATTTTACTCTTGCAACAGCCCTGTGAGGTAATTATTATTTTTTTAATGGGGATTCTGACCGTAGCCTGGTGAGGACACATTTAATGTATAAGGAAATGAGAGATGGAGGTTCCGCACCAGGGTGGTGGCAGCTTGAGTCCTGCTGAGTTGCCTTGGACTCTGTCTTTTCCAAGGTCGCTAAGGAGAGGATAGCTGAGCTGGCATTCAGCCAGCGATGGATGCCCTCAGCCAACTGCAGGGGCAAGGAGAGACCTAAGCCCCCTCCCTGCGATGGGATCATGCAGACCCTTTGGTGCAGTTCTGGAGAGGTGGCTCCTGGACTTAACAGCTTTTCTTGGAAGGCCAAGGCTGCCCTCTTCTGGTCAGCCATAGCAGGTGGCCATGCTTAAAAGCGTTGTGCCTTAGTGGACACTGACCAAGGGCCTGGCGTGAGCTAGGGCTGGATGTGCAGACAGGCACGCATTGGACGGGTGCTGGGGCCACGGCTTGCTCAGGGACTCTGGTCTACCTGTGCCACCTGCCCGAGGACCACTGTGTCATCTTCCCTGCCCCCATCCCTTGCCCTCTCTTTCTGTCTCCTTCAGTATCCTCCCATCTTAAAAAGGCTTTGCTGGACACCACATCCTCTTCCAGCCCAATCCGTTGCTCTCTTTTAGTGACCAAACTCGACCGAGTTGTCTGCAGTCACCTGTCCGCCCCCACTTTTTCTTTCCTTCAGCACTCCTTCCTTAAGCCATTGCTTCTCAGCCTCCACTTTCACTACTCCAAAGAATTTTCTCTTACCAACATCCCCAGTGATCCGCAGGATCCAGTGAGCACTTTACTTTAAACATGGATTGTCAACTAATAATACATATCAAATAACACATTGATTCATTCACCCCAAAAGAAACTAGGACATCAGCTTTAGGTCTCCATAGATAATCACCAGGATGGTTTTGGTGGATATATAGTATTTTTTTTTTTTTTTTTTTTTTTTGAGATGACGTCTTGCTCTGTCGCTCAGGCTAGAGTGCAGTGGCGTGATCTTTGCTCACTGCAACCTCTGCCTCCCAGGTTCAAGCGATTCTCCTGCCTCAGCCTCCCAAGCAGCTGGGATTACAGGTGCCCGCCACCACGCCCAGCTACTTTTTTGTTTCTTTAGTAGAGATGGGGTTTTACCATGTTGGCCAGGCTGGTCTTGAACTCCTGACCTCATGATCCACCTGCCTCGGCCTCCCAAAGTGCTAGGACTACAGGTGTGAGCCACCGCACCTGGCCAGCAATGTGTTCTTTAAAAAAGACTCAACAGCAACATATGGTCCTACTTTTAAAGGCTTCAGAAGTGTATAAGATGAAAGAGAACACGGCTTCGACCCCACCTCATCAGGCACTTCTTACAGCTGAGACAGCTCCTTCCCATCCAGACACAAGCTGTGAGACAAGATTTGCATTTACAGGAATAGCTTTCTAATCTGCATATTCTTCATCCCCTGGAAACGTTCTCCATCCTCACCTCTGCAGGTCCTGGGCACCATCTCTCCTCGTCTTCTGCCACTCTCTAAATGGTAGCATTCTTCTGAATTCTTAGACCTCCCTGTCTTGTAAACCCTCCTTCTTCTCAGAAGAAGAAGGGTTATCTCCTCCCATGGCTTTAAATACCATCAATATGCCACTGCTTCCCACATTTTAATCTCCAGCTCAGACCTATATATCCAGTTAACTTGATACGAGGAGATGCCTGGAACCTGGCATGTTCAAATGCGCTCCTGATGTCCCCTTCCCCCTCATGAAGGGCCCCCTCAGTCTGCTGGGTGTGGGAGTTCCCTCTGACGTCCTCCTCCTCATCACCACGTGCAATCTGTCAGCCAGCTTGCCAGCCCTGCCTCCAGAACACGTCTCCCCGCTTTTCTGGCACTGGCTCTGTCATCTCCCCCAGGGCGATGGTAATAGCCACTGACTATCACAGTCTATTCCTCCAGAATCCACTTGGGCACTCCCTCAGGTAGCCAGATAGGCATGTAGATGTTGTATTTAAAATGCAAATCTGACCATGTCATTTCCCTTCCTGACCCTTTAGACTCTTTCGCATCACATGCAGGGTAAAACATGTTTCCTTGGCAGCTCTGCCCCCCTCCCTTTGACCTCATTGTCCTCACTGCACTAACTTGCTCTGCTCGAGCCACTCCAGCATTCTCTGTTCCTTGATCAGGCTGAAGTGCTCAGCACCGCTTGCCTCAGAATCTCTGCACAGGCCGCTTCCTCTACTGGAAACATTCTTAGATTCTTTCCTTCCCTCTTGGCTTGGCTGAGGCCTCCTGCAGGGCTCAGTTTAAATATCTGAGCCTGAGGTTGTCCTTTGCCCCTCACACCCAGGTCTCTTGCAGCACGTACTTTTTCTTCCCAGCTCTTAACCACTTGTAATTCTATCATTATTTGGTGCTCATTTGGGACTGCCGTGCCTGTCTTCCCCACCAACCTGAAAGCTCCGTGGTCTCAGAGAGCCTCTGTGCTTTAGTCACCACTTGTTTTATTAACACCTATCACAGAGCCTGGCAACTCAACAGATGCTCAAAAGATACCCGTCAGTGCAGCACTGAGGTTGCATTCCCCGTTCCAGCAGTGAGGTTAAGAGCTGGTGTGCTAAGGGCTGACAGTTAGAATCCCATCTGTGCCACTTAAAAGCTGTGTGACTTTGGACCAATCACTTAGCCTCCTTGAACCTCTGTTCCCTACCTTATGAGATTATTAGTAAGGTTAAATGAGAATGTATATAAAATACTTAATGCAGTGACTGGCACAGGATATGCCTACAGTGAATGACAACACTTATTTAAATATTTATAATTAGGCTGAGTGCCGTGGCTCAACCTGTAATCCCAGCACTTTGGGAGGCCAAGGAAGGAGGACTGCTTGAGCCCAGGAGTTGCCCAGCCTGGGCGACGTAGTGAGACCCTGTCTCTATTTAAAACATATATGGCCGGGCGCGGTGGCTCAAGCCTGTAATCCCAGCACTTTGGGAGGCCGAGACGGGCGGATCACAAGGTCAGGAGATCGAGACCATCCTGGCTAACACAGTGAAACCCCGTCTTTGCTAAAAAATACAAAAAACTAGCCGGGTGAGGTGGCGGGCGCCTATAGTCCCAGCTACTCGGGAGGCTGAGGCAGGAGAATGGTGTAAACCCGGGAGGCGGAGCTTGCAGTGAGCTGAGATCCGGCCACTGCACTCCAGCCTGGGCAAGAGAGCCAGACTCCGCCTCAAAAAAACAAAACAAAACAAAACAAAACAATATATATTTTAAAAAATGTAAAGAATTATAATCAAAGCTCAATCACAGGTCCTCAAAGTGCTAACACTGCTTCTTCCTCTCACATCATGTGGTGAGGCAGGGAACAAAAACACAGGTCCACATCCACTCACATTTGGGGTGGGCCACATCTGCCCCTGGGAAGCAAGCTTTGGTGGCAGCAAGCCCAGCTCTGGAGCTTGACCTTTGTGTGCCACTCTGCTACTGATTGACTGTGTCACCACAGACAGGTGGACCTCGCTGAACTCAATTTTGTCCTCCATAAAATGTAGCCAATAAATATTTCACAGCATAGTCATTGGGATTAAATGAAATAGTGCTTATAAATATCTAGTGCTGAAAAGTTGCTAAATTAAAATTAGACTCTTATTACAAAATGAGAATGGCTAAAAATGACTCTTATGCCTCTCACCATGTTTCAAAACTGGCTGTCTCTTCTCTTGTTTATTCATGGAGAGTCAGACTTGAATTCGAAAGTTCGTTCTGCCACCTATTTGCTGCATAGCCTTTCAGAGCATCAGTTTCCTTCTCTGTAGATTGAAGCTAATACCCATCTGAATGGGTTCTTTCCAAGGGCTGAATAAAAGGGTGAATCCAAAGTAGGGGTTGGCAAACTATGGATGGAGGGCCAAATCCAGCCCCCCACCTGATTTTATGAAGTTTTATTGTTGGCTCACAGCCACATTCATTCAATTATGCTTTGGCTGTGGCTGTTCTGGTGCTACAAAGGCAGTTGAGAAGTTGTGACAGAGACTGTGTGGCTTGTGAAGCCTAAAATATTTACTCTGGTTCTTTATAGAAAAAGTATGCTAACACCCGATATAAAACATCTAATTCAGGGCCTGCTTGTGGCAGGTGCTGAATGAACACAGTTGCTGTCATCATCATCATGAAATTCATCATCGTCATCATCATCATTTGTTCGTATCATTAATGCAGCAATCAGGTGCACCCATGTTCTGCAAAGGGGATGAGGAGGAGCCCCCAAGAGGAGCAGGGCTGAGCCAGCACATCCTGCACACTCAGCACAGGGCTGTGCACAGAGTAGGCCTTTGGAGTGGGGTGATCTCTGTCCAAAAGACCCTTGGTCTGGTGGACTTTCTAATACACCAGCAACATATTTAGTATTTATTAAGTTGACAAATAAAAAATAAAAATTGTACATATTTATGGTGTACAACATGATGTTTTGATATACGTACGCGTTGTGGAATGGTTAACAAGCTAATTAGGCATCCACTCACATACTTACCTTTTTTTGTGTGATGAGAACCCCTAAGGTCTATTCTCTTAGCAATTTCCAAGTGTACCATATGTTGTTATTAACTATAGTCACCATGATGTACATTAGATCTCTTGAGCTTAATTTTCCTGACTAAAACTTTGTATCCTTTGATCAACTTCTTCCCACTGCCCTTCGCCATCGACCCCGGCTATCGACCCCAACTACCATTCTAGGCTGCTTCTCTGAGTTTGACATTTTTAGATTCCACATATAAGTGAGGTCATGCATGTTTGTCTTTCTGTGCCTGGCTTATTTCACTTAACATGATGTCCTTCAGGCTCATCCATGTTGCTGCGAATGACAGGATTTCCTGCGTTTTTAAGGTTGAATAATATTCCATTGTGTATGTGGACCACATTTTCTTTATCTGTTCATCTGTGATGGACACTTAGGTGGCTTGCATATCTTGGCGATTGTGGATAATGCTGCACTGAACATGGGAGTGCAGATATCTCCTCTACACATTGATTTCCTTTCCTTTGGATGTATAACCAGTACTGGATTGCTAGATCATACGGTAGTTGGTAGTTCTATTTTTTGAGATGGAGTCTGGCTCTGTCACCCAGGCTACAGTGCAGTGGCGCAATCTTGGCTCATTCCAGCCTCCACCTGCTGGGTTCAAGTGATTCTCCTGCCTCAGCCTCCTGAGTAGCTGGAACTACAGGCATGCACTACCATGCCTGGCTGATTTTTTGTATTTTTAGTAGAGATGGGGTTTCGCCATGTTTCCCAGACTGGTCTCAAGCTCCTGGCCTTTAGTGATCTGCCCGCCTCGGCCTCTCAAAAGTGTTGGGGTTACAGGCGTGAGCCACTGTGCCCTGTCCTATTTTTAGTTTTTTTTTGAGGAACCTCCATACTGTTTTCCAAGTAATATTTAAACATTTAAATTTGCCAGGAAAATGTGTCAGAAGCCTGTTGTCAGGGCTACCATGAGTCCATATAATGCCTTTGTGAAAATTAGAACACGTACCCTTTCCTTAAGACACTTAATTTTTTTTTTTTTTTTTTTTTTTGTGTGAGACAGAGTCTCACTCTGTCACCTAGGCTGGAGTGTGCAGTGGCCGGATCTCAGCTCACTGCAAGCTCTGCCTCCTGGGTTCACGCCATTCTCCTGCCTCAGCCTCCTGAGTAGCTGGGACTACAGGCGCCCGCCACCTCGCCTGGCTAGTTTTTTGTATTTTTTAGTAGAGACGGGGTTTCACCGTGTTAGCCAGGATGGTCTCGATCTCCTGACCTTGTGATCCGCCCGTCTCGGCCTCCCAAAGTGCTGGGATTACAGGCTTGAGCCACGGCGCCCGGCCGACACTTAATTATTATAATAAATATACTGATTTTCTTAGAATGAGATGCTTTGCTGCCAGGAAGTTGTAATAAATATACAAATCTACTCTGTATTCATTCTGAATGGGACCCCCCATCCCCCAGGATTGTACAGTGCACCACCTGCATGGCTGTACATGGCAGCCCTGCTTATCAAAAATGGTGAATCCATGTAACTCCTGATTTCTATGTATCTGTTGTCTTAGAGCAAGGCCCACCTGTTACAGGCCTCCCTATGCATAGCTGTGACTTTGCCCTCATCTGTGCTTCCTTGGGTTCCATGGGCCAGCAGGCTCTGGTGCCTCCTTACCACCACCTTTGGGGCCCCATAGGCAGAGATGGAGTTGGTCCAGCATATTGGAGTCCCTGCCAGTAAGATCATCTACGCCAACCCCTGTAAGCAAATTGCACAGATCAAATATGCTGCCAAGCATGGGATCCGGCTGCTGAGCTTTGACAATGAGATGGAGCTGGCAAAGGTGGTAAAGAGCCACCCCAGTGCCAAGTAAGCTGAGAACCACTCATGGGGAGGCTGGGCTGTGGGGAGGCTGGGCTGTGGAGAGCCTGGGCTGAGGGGAGGCTGGGCTGTGGGAAGGCTGGGCTGTGGAGTGAGGGTGGGGGTGGGGTGAGGGGGTGGAGCTGGGGCAGGTCACCCTGTCCTGGACCCAGTCACAGTTGCAGGAGGTTGGGGTAGGTTCTCCTGGACTGAACCCAGGATGCTAGGTCTAGCTGGAACAAAGGCAGAAATAACTAGTTAAAGCCCCAGGCGGAGTGAGACCCATGTTATGGAAGCCAAAGTCACAGGCTTGAGAGAGTTGAGGGAGTGGTCAGGAAAGCTTCACGAAGCAAGTGGCATTTGAAGCAGGCCTTGAGGAATGAATAGAATTTGGAGAGGGTATAAAAGTGAACTGCATAAGCAAACGCATTGAGGTTGGAAACAGCATGGGGCATTTAAGAGTAAGCAGAAACTTAGTGTGGCTGCAGCATGCTATGTGCAGGGGGTTGAAGGAGATCCTGGTTGGGGGTGGGGACCTGATGCAAATGGACTTTCAAAGGGGTCAGGGCTGGACGTTTTGCTCTGACTGTGCCTTTTACACGATTACTGGACACCCTTGGAGTTCCCAGGAGGGGCCTTCGGGTGAAGGGTTGGGGGGCAGGTGATGGGCCACTCTAGTCCATCCAAAGCAGCTTCCATTGTGTTAATGGGTCCTCCTTAAGGCTTTGTTTAAAAATGATTCCTCTCATACATGACAAGTTTGAAAGCTCTGACTGGTGTGGAGACTGATTTGGAGGGACTGGAGCTGCCCCAGGAGAGTTGGTGAGGTCTGGACAAGGGCAGGGGCTGCAGGAATGGGTCCAGGGACATTTAAGGAATGGATTGGATAGGACTTGAAGGTTGATTGGCTGTGTAGGGAGAGGGAGGGGTCAGGAAGCCTGTGGGGTTGGGTGGCTCTGAGCCATGTAGCCCACAGCCCTTGATTGAGAGATGTGGCTGGGGCGGGGTGACAGGGTTTGTCCAGCAGAGGGGCACTGCGTGTCTCATCAGGATGGTTCTGTGCATTGCTACTGATGACTCCCACTCCCTGAGCCGCCTGAGCCTGAAGTTTGGAGTGTCGTTGAAATCCTGCAGACACCTGCTTGAAAATGCGAAGAAGAGCCATGTGGAGGTGGTGGGTGTGAGGTGAGCACTGAGAACCCCTGCCATCGCCTCCCACACCGGGCTCCCTGCCTCTTTCCCAGGAATTAATTCTGTGAGAGACCTTCCCCAGGACCTCCCAGCAGGGCCTGTCCCTGGGCCTGGAATTCTGCCATTTGAGAATTTCCTCTGTTTGAAAAGGAAGTTTGGAATGGTCCCTTCCCCAGCCCCAGGGTCCCCAGAAGGTCTTGTCCCAGGAAGTTCCATCCAGGGACCTGGCTTTGAGGGAGTTTTACCAGCCTGTAGGACAAAGGTTTTGCAGCTGCACTCTTGAGGAGCTCCTTTTCTTTTCTTTTTTTTTTTTGAGATAGGGTCTCACTCTGTCACCTAGGCAGGCTGGAGTGCAGTGGCATGATCATGGGTTTCTGCAGCCTTGACCTCCTAGGCTCAAGCAATTCTCTCTCCCGCCTCAGCCTCCCAATTAGCTGTGACCACAGGCATGCGTTACCACACCTGACTAATTTTTATTTGTTGTAGACATGGGGTCTCTATTGCTCAGGCTGGTCTCAAACTCCTGGGCTCAAGCAATCCTCTTGCCTTGGCCTCCCAAAGTGCTGGGATTACAGGTGTGAGCCACTGCACCCAGCTGTGTGCCTCTTTTCTTACAGGGATATGGAATATGGAAGGGGTAATAATGAACTACCTAATGAACAATGAACTACCTAATATAGGACTTTGTTTATTCTGTACTTAGGATGTGCCAGCTGCTGTGCTAAGTGCTTCATGCACATTATCTCTCAGCTTTGTGTGGTGTGGGTCTTGTCCCCGCATTATAGATGGGGAAACTAAAACAAAGCTGAGTAAGCTGCCAAGGCCACCCTGCTGACTGGGAGGCACAGCCAGATCTGGTTGACTGGGGGTCCTGGCTCTCATCCCAGAAGGAGGGATGGGAGGAGCACCAAGTGCCAGGAGACCTTGGATCGAGCCTCCTGTCCTCTCCTCCCTTGCCATATGGCCCTTGGCAACCCATTTAACATTTCAGGCCCTCAGTCACTGCATCTGTAAAATGGGCATACCGTCTCATGTGCCTGCCCAACGTCACTCTTGGCTGGGGCTCAGGTGGTGGCGCTTGGAGCCCTGCATGTCAGCCGAGGCTCTTCCTGTCTTCCCAGTTTTCACATTGGCAGTGGCTGTCCTGACCCTCAGGCCTATGCTCAGTCCATCGCAGATGTCCGGCTCGTGTTTGAAATGGGCACCGAGCTGGGTCACAAGATGCACGTTCTGGACCTTGGTGGCGGCTTCCCTGGCACAGAAGGGGCCAAAGTGAGATTTGAGGAGGTAACCCTGAAGCTGGGAGTGTTGTGCTGGGCTCTATGGTGGGGGAGGGGGATATGGAGGGATTAGATGATGGGAGGGAGACCACTGTGCATGGGTCCTATGCACTGCATGCCGTGCTTGGTGCTTACCTGGGTGATCTCACTACTTATTAACCCTATGCTACAGCTGAGCAATCCGAGGCTCACAGAGCTTACATCACTTCCTAAGCCAAAAGCCACCTGGTCGATCTCACTACTTATTAACTCTGTGCTACAGCTGAACAAGCCGAGGCTCACAGGGGTTACATCACTTCCTAAACCCAAAGCAGAACCTGGTTCTGCCTGCCATGCCCTTCACCAGCCAATTGGAGACATAACCAGGGCACATTTATATAAGTCATAAGGTTCTTTAAGGGGCGGGATAGGCCTCTTCACCCTCAGGTGGGCTGATGAGAAATCGGGTGGGAAGGCAGGGAAAGGAAAACCAACCTTTGGTCTGCTCCCTGTCCATTCTCCTCCATTCCCTTTTCCTTACCCACTGTGAGGTGAAGCCAAGAAAAATGTGTCCTAGCAGTTCCCACTGCAACCACTAGAGGTCGCCTCTTCTTGGAAGGCGCCTCGTTCAGCAATACCGACATCTAGGAATTGACTTTACAGAAATAATTTGGGATAGTTTCAAAGAATTTGCCTCAAAGATGACAGTTCTAGATTTGTTCATAATGGAAGTCCAGTGGACTTCCCTCGTCCATCTAATACTCAGGATTGGTTAAATTATGGTACATTCTTTTGATGAAAACATTTACTTAATGTGGGGAGGTCATTCACAGTCTATTAAGTAAAACAAGTTCTAAAAACGTATACAGAGACCTATCATGGTTATAATAAAAAATAACATTTGTATAAAAAGTAATTAAAGACACTACTCCAAAAGGTTAACAATAATTAGATTCATCTACGTGATAGAATTAGGAGTGATTTTTATCTTCTTTTTCCTCTTCTGTATTTTCTGAATTTTCTGTAATCAAGTGTATTACAGTTGACCTTTGAACAACGCAGAGCTTAGGAGTACCGACCCCTACACACTCAAAAATCTGCATATAATTTCTGATTCCCCCAAAACTTAGCCTACTGTTGACAAGAAGCCTTATGGATAACATAAACAGCCGATTAACAGATATTTTATGTGTGATATGTATTATATACTGTATTCTTACAATAAAGTAAGCTACAGAAAATATATATGTGTATATATATATATATATATTTTTTTTTTTTTGAGACAGGGTCTCACTGTCACCCAGGTGGGAGTGCAGTGACACGATCTTGGCTCACTGCAACCTCTGCCTCCCGGGTTCAAGTGATTCTTGTGTCTCAGCCTCCCAAGTAGCTGGGATTACAGGTGCAAGCCACCATGCTCAGCTATTTTTTGTATTTTTAGTAGAGTTACCATGTTGACCAGGCTGGTCTCGAACTGACCTCAAGTGATCTGCCCACCTCAGCCTCCCAAAGTTCTGGGATTATAGGCATGAGCCACCATGCCTGACCAGAAATAAAATATTATTAAGAAAATTATAAGAAAGGGAAAATGTATTTACTATTTATTAAGTGGAAGTGGATCATCATAAAGGTCTTTGTCCTCATTGTCTTCAAGTTGAGTAAGCTGAGAAGGAGGAGGAGGAAGAGGAGGGCTTGGCCTTGCTGTCTCAGGGTGGCAGAGTCAGAAGAAAATGCATGCATAAGTGGACCCACGCAGTTCAAGCCTGTGTTGTTCAAGGGTCAGCTGTATTTAACAAACTGGTTATTTATGAAAGAAAGACCCACATCAGGGCTTCTGGAATCTGAGTACCAAGTGTGACATGAAGAGTGCCCCTTCCCATCGTGGGGCCATGAAGGAGGGTGATTTACACAAGCATGAGGCTCTCTACTGGAGGGTGATTTACACAAGCATGAGACTCTCTTCCCAGCTCTGTCCCCCTCCTACCTTCTTGGCCAGCTGTCCACAGTTACCAGCTGGGGCCTTAGCAGTGCCAAATCCTTCTTCCGGAAATCAAAGCAGCTTTCAAGAAATAGACTTGGATCTGTAGCAAGTCTTCAGCATAAAGCCCACATTTCTTTTTTTTTTGAGACGGAGTCTCTGTCACTCAGGCTGGAGTACGGTGGCTGCAACCTCCACCTCCCGGGTTCAAGCGATTCTCCTGCCTCAGCCTCCCGAGTAACTGGGACTACAGGCACGCGCCAACACACCCGGCCAATTTTTTTTTAGTAGAGATGGGGTTTGGGGTTTCACTGTATTAGCCAGGGTGATCTTGATCTCCTGATCTCTTGATCCACCCACCTCGGCCTCCCAAAATGCTGAGATTACAGGCATGAGCCACCACACCTGGCCATAAAGCCCACATTTCAAACACATAATTGTCTCCCCATTCTCCTCCTACCAGATTGCTTCTGTGATCAACTCAGCCTTGGACCTGTACTTCCCAGAGGGCTGTGGTGTGGACATCCTTGCTGAGCTGGGGCGCTACTACGTGACCTCGGCCTTCACTGTGGCAGTCAGCATCATTGCCAAGAAGGAGGTTCTGCTGGATCAACCTGGCAGGGAGGGTAGGTGCCAGGTGGGCAGTGGAGCCCTGTTCTCCCCTGAAGCTGGAGACAGTGGTTGGCTAAGCAGGGTCTGGTTTTAGACCCAGTGGCAGAGGATGGGGGAATCTGGAGGATGAATGGGTTCTTGCTTTAGGGAAACTTACAATCAAGTCACCCCACCTCAAGACATTTATTTAGTATCTTTTTTCCTAGATGTGTTCATATTTTGTGAAGATTGAGAGCAAAACAACCTTAGAGAGGATAGATACTCTATTGACCCCATTTTACAGATGAGGAAACTGAGAGCCAAAGAGAATACAAGTGAACAGCTTAATAGCTAGTAAGAGCCTGCATTTGACCCCATGTCTGTCTCCTCTACAAAGTACAGACTCCTACTCACCCTACTGCTTCTCATAATATAATGAAAATAATTAATGACAGCTTACATTTGTTTGAGTCCACTTTACAGATGACAACATAGGCAGGGGAAGGTTGAGTCATTAGCCCAAGGTCACATGGCTGATAAGGGGCAGTGCTGGGATTCAAGTTCAGGTTAGGCTGACTCAGAGCTTCTGAGCCCACATCACCAACATCAGTGCTCTTCCCTGCCCTTCCAGATAGGTCAGACACAGCAGCCTGTGAGTGACAGGTGTCAGGGACTCTGATCTTGAGGCTTTGCCCTCTGCTCTGGGACCCTCAGGCCGGGGAGCCTCAGGACCGTGCGCTCTTCCCCGGAGAGAATTCATGTGAAGGGCGATGGGCTCCAGGTAGAATGTCCTGTGTTCGTGTGTGGCATTCTTCTGGCTTCCTTTATAGACCTGGGGGATGGTCCCATCTGATCCAACCAAGAGACCTGGCTTCTCATTCTGGCTCATCCACTGCGCTATCACGTGCCTCTGAGCAAGTAGCTTAACCTTTTGGAGTCTTGAGTTTGGGTGGGCTGCACTTCTGCCTGTGCTGGGGCATCTAGGGGCTCAGATGCAGGCAGGGGAGTGTGTCCTGGACAAGGTTGCTTGGCTGCAAAGGTGAGTGTTCCCAACATGGCAGTGAACCCATGTCATTGGGAGGATGACCACTGATGGCTTTTGTTGTAGGCCCCACCTCATGGTTGAGGAATGGGCAGCCATTTTGCTTTCTTGCTGAGTCCACTGTTGTGCCAGCCCCACTACCACCCCCTCACATTGCTATTTGTGCTGCCCCGACCCCTCCCCTCCTGCAGAGGAAAATGGTTCCACCACCAAGACCATCGTGTACCACCTTGATGAGGGCGTGTATGGGATCTTCAACTCAGTCCTGTTTGACAACATCTGCCCTACCCCCATCCTGCAGAAGGTGAGCTTACCCCATGTGGGCCTGTTTTCAATTGTGTGTGTGTATTTCAATAACATTTGTTGTGTTTTTATCTAATTTTTAAAAAGTCAAACATATTTATTGTCTATAATAGACAACAAGGGTGACGAAGGTTATCACACATAATCCTACCACACAGAGAAAGACTCTGAGCATTACATACTTTAAAAAATGCCTTATACTTTTTTTATGACATTGGAATCATATTGTTTTGTAACCTGCTTTTTCCATTTATATGGGGTGTAGCTCTTTCCATGCCATTAACTGATCTTTGACAACATGATTTTTGATGACTATATAGTATTTTAACCAATCTAACTCTAGTGGTTGGCCATTTGGTTTTCTCTTTTTGAGCATTGTGAATATATGTTGAGGTTACAGCTCTGTGGTAAATTCCTGGAAGTAGAAACACTTCATATACAGTGGGTTTTTCTGTAATAACAGGGGAACAGGAATACATAAAACATTCCTCCTAGCCTGTGGAACCCAGCCCAGGGCCTCCAGCACCTTTAATGGGCATCTTTGAGAAAAGAAAGAAAACCAGACATCGTTTTATCTTCCCCTCTCCATCGTGTCTTCCCATCTCTCTCTCTCTTTTTTTTTTTTTGAAATGGAGTCTTACTCTGTCACCCAGGCTGGAGTGCAGTGGTGTGATCTCAGCTCACTGCAACCTCCGCCTCCTGGGTTCAAGTGATTCTCCTGCCTCAGCCTCCCAAGTAGGTGGGACTACAGGCACCTGCCACCACTCCCGGCTAATTTTTGTATTTTTAGTAGAGGTGGGTTTCAACCATGTTGTCCAGGCTGGTCTTGAACTCTTGACCTCAAATCATCCACCCACCTTGGTCTCCCAAAGTGCTGGGATTACAGGCATGAACCACCGCGCCCGGACTCTTCCCATCTCTTGACCTTTGTGCAGCCCCTCTTCCTGGAAAGAAACTTTCCTTGCATGCCTTGAAATGCCTAACTAGCACTCAATATGTTTTTCCTTCCCTTCCCATCCTATCCAGTTTTTCTTTTGCTTTTTCTTTTCTTTTTTTTTCTTTTTTTTTTGAGACAGAGTGTTGCTGTGTAGCCCAGGCTGGAGTGCAATGGTGCGATCTTGGCTCACTGCTGCCTCTGCCTCCCAGGTCCCGGTTCAAGCAGTTCTCCTGCCTCAGCCTCCGAGTAGCTGGGATTATAGGCACATGCCACCATACCCAGATAATTTTTGTATTTTCAGTAGAGACAGGATTTCACCATATTGGCCAGGCTGGTCTTGAACTCCTGACCTTGTGATCCACCTGCCTCGGCCTCCCAAAGTGCTGGGATTACAGGCGTGAGCCACCGCGCCCAGCTCCTATCCGGTTTTTCAAGAGTCAATCAGAAGGGTCTTGAAAATCAACTCCACTTTGTGGCTCTTCCTGCCCCTTATCCCTGTGCTGGCCTAGGGAACCCCTGTCTCCCTCCCTCCCTCCCTCCCTCCTCCAGGTGCCCAGGCACCCTGGATGTGCTTGATGGAGCCTCACTCCATGGTTAAATGTGGTTACATCTGCTGGTCGGAGTAGGCCTCCCCAAGGTGCTGAGGAATGCTGAGCTCTCTACTCTGACGCACTAGCATTGCCTGCATTCTTGTGGCAGCCCACATCCTACTGCATTGAGAAGGGACCAGGCCAGCCAGGTTACAAAGCGGGCAGCTGCTGCATCCCTGTTACTCTGCTTCTCTAGTCCCTGTCTGCCTGTTGCATGCTGGCTCTCACCCACTCCACTCCCTTCGGCTCCTCAGAAGAGGAGATGGTGGTCCCAGCCCACTGCCACGTCCCCCACCAGGATCTCTGCTTTGGCTGATCTCTAGTTGGCATTCATGACTTGGACACTGGGATATTTGACTCTCTTTGTGGTCTGTGCTGTTTCTCCTCTGGACGATGCTGCGGTTTCTTCCTTTAGGCTCTTAACTGCTTTCCAAGTCTGGCCACTTGAGCGCCTCCAGAGTTGGGCCCACAGCCTGGCGGTGGAGTCAGACATTGAATAGATGACAATACACATGATAAGTTCACTCCTGTGGTGCTGGGAGTGTGTGTAAGAGGGATTCAGCCTGGCTGGGGGTATCTGCACCTTCTTTCCCAAAGAAGGTCCCCTTACAAATATAATAGTTTTGGCATCTTTCTTTGCATACCTGCTCTTCCTTCCCAGGGACTTTGTGTTTACACCTCGGTATAAAAAGTTGTATGAGGCCGGGCATGGTGGCTCAAGTCTGTAATCTCAGCACTTTGTGAGGCAGAGGCGGTTGGATGACCTGAGGTCAGGAGTTATGAGACCAATCTAGCCAACATGGTGAAACCCTGTCTCAACTAAAAATACAACAATTAGCCGGGCATGATGGCACATGCCTGTGATCCCAGCTACTTGGGAGGCTGAGGCAGGAGAGTGACCTGAACCTGGGAGGCAGAGGGTACAGTGAGCCGAGATTGCGCCATTGCACTCCAGCCTGGGCGACAGAGTAAGACTCTGTCTCAAAAAAGAAAAGAAAAGAAAAGAAAAAAGTTATATGAAACGTAATCCTTGGCTCAAGGTATACATCTTATCATTGCACCATGCATGTTTCTTTTTTTTATTTTTATAAATTCAGCAAATAATTCAGTACTCTCAAAGTGCTACTCTCAATATTCAAAGCACTGTGCTGAGGTCTGCAGAGGAATTGTCTGTGCTTTGGAAGTACAGTTCTGTTGGATAGAAACGTGTGTGTGTGTGTGTGTGTGTGTGTGTGTGTGTGATTAGTATACAAGCTACAACCATGTATGAGAAAAGTACAGAACAAATATTATTGGAGCTTTTAAAAAATATTTTAGTACTGTGCATGTTTCTAAAAAATAAGGAACTTAAAAAATCACAGTTCCATTATCAAATTAAAAAATGAACAGTTCCATCGTGTCCCCCATCATCGGTGTTGAGCTATCCCCAACTGTCTCATAATGGTTTTTATATTGATTTGCTGAAATCAGGAGGCAAAGAAAGTCTGCATGGTGCATTTGGTTGCCATGTTGCGCGCTCTCTCTCTTTTTTTTTTTGAGACAGTCTCGCTCTGTCACCTAGGCTAGATTTCAGTGGTGTGATCTCAGCTCACTGCAACCTCTGCCTCCTAGGTTCAAGCTTTTCTCCTGCCTCAGCCTTCTGAGTAGCTGGGATTACTGGTGTGTGCCACCATGCCTGGCTAATTTTTATATTTTTAGTAGAGATGGGGTTTCGCCATGTTGGCCAGGCTTGTCTCGAACTCCTGACCTCAAGTGATACACCTGCCTCGGCCTCCCAAAGTGCTAGGATTATAGGCATGAGCCACTGGGCCCGGCGCCGTGTCTCTCTCTTAACCCATTGGTTTCCCCATGCTCTGTTTTTCTTTTTCTTTTTTGTAGAGATGCAATCTCCCTGTGTTGTCTAGGTGGGTCAGGAACTCCTGGCTCCAAGTGATTGTCCAGCCTCACCCTCCCAAAGTGCTGGGATTACAGTTGTGAACCACTGTTCCTGGCCCCCACCCTCTTTTTAAATCTGGTTTTTTTTTTTGGTAATTTTAAACTGAGTTGTTTTTCCTGTGGACTTTCCTGCATTCTTGATTTTCTTGATTGGTGAATTTCCTGAATTTCCCCTTGGTGCTTTTGAACATGTTTCTCTGCCTGGTATTTTTTTGTTTTTTGAAATTAGGTAGATTTAGTGGTTTGAATAGCATCTTAATCAGGTTTGGAATAAAAATGCTCCATGGGAGATCTTGTCTTTGTTTTCTTTTTAGCATAATAAGCATCATTATCATTTAACCTATGTTGCCTTCCATGCAAAGTTGTCACTATCTTGACTCATGCATTATTATTCTCTGGCTTTCTTTTCCAGTATAGGTCTATCACATCTCAATCTATTCCTTGAGTGTATTTATAATTTATTGTATTTGTTTTTTTGCTTTATAAAAAGGTATTTTGATGCATGTAACCTGTTTGGGCTTTTTCTCCCTTCAAATCACAGTCTAAGAGCCACACACCCTGCTGCATGTCTCTAGAGTCCATTCATTTCATTGCTGTGTAGCACTCTTTTGGTGAGTATGCTGCAGTTTATTTGTCCATTCTCCTCTCAAGGCATTTGGACTGTCTTTGGGTTTTTGCTACTGTGAATACTGCCACTGTGAATTCTTGTTCCTCTCTCTCTGATGAGTGAGCAAGGAGTGGAATGGTTGGGCACAGGGCATGTGAATGTTTGGCTTCAAGAGACAGTGCCAGTTTTCTGGTGTTGTACTGACAATCCCACCAGCAGTGGGTAAGAGACTCAATGACTGCATTTTCCCCAGCAGGGGGTATTGCCAGACTGAAAACACTTTCCCAGTGGAATGGATGTAAAATGGTATCTCACTGTGTCTTGATTTGCATTTCCCTCATCACTAGCAAAGCTGGACATCTCTTTGTATATTTACTGGCCAAACGTGTTTCCAGGAACTTCTTCCAGGGACTTTGTAAGTTGGCGTTGCCCTTCATGTCTGAATTTCTCCACCGAGTGGTCTGTACCCACTGCCCCTGCTCACTCAGCTCTCTTAGCCCTTCCAACCTCTCCAGTCGGGTACCTGTTCCATGATGCCATGGAAGATGCTCTTGAAAGTCACTTCCATGCTGCTAGCTCTTCCATGTGGCTCTTCTGTCCCAGCAGCTGGTCCTCCTCTGTTTTCATGCTCACCTCTCCTGGCTTCTGTGGCAACATCCTGGGCCTTGGCTACTCTTCTGCTGTTCTCACCTCGTCTCCTTGGCACTTCTCCTGCTCACCCTTTAAGTGTTGACTGTCTCAGGCCTCAGTCCTTGATCTTCTCTGTCTATGTGCACTTCCTAAGTAAATGCTTCCAGACCGAGGCTCTTAGTATCTTCCATACTATCATCACTGCCACATTTCTATCTCTATCCTGTGTCACACCTCTGAGCTCTAGACTTGTACATCCAGCTACCCACTTGACATTCCTACTGGGATTTCACAGACATCTCAATTCACTTGTTCAGAACTGAACTCTTGATTTCTAACTCCAAACTTCTCTTGGTAAATAGCACTGCCACTAGCCAACTGCTGAAGCTAAAAAAGTTGGCATTATTCTTGATTCTTGCTTTCCCTCTCCTTCCACATGCAGTCCACCTGCAATTCTTGAGTGTAGTTCCAAAATACATTTTGAATTCAGTGAATTCTTTCTCTGTCACCACCCTAGTGCAAGCCACCATTGCCTCCTGCTTGAGCTACTGCAGTAACCATTAACTGGTTTTCCGTCCCCTACTCCTACCTGCTTACCATTTTCCACGCTGCAGACAGAACGATCTTTTAAAATCCCAAAGATTATGCCCCTCCTCTGCTTAACACCTTCTGTGGCTTCCCATTGCTCTCAGAATAAAACCTAGACTCTTTACCACAACCAGCAAGGCTCCCACCATCTTCCCAGCTACCTCTGCCCTCACTCCTGTCCCTGTTTTCAGCTCCACTTACCAGCTCCAGCCCCACTCCCCTCCTTTCTGTTTTTGTAACACATAAGTTGTTTCTGCTCTCAGGGCCTTTGCATTCGTTCTGCCCAGAATGCTCTTTCACTCGCCCCTGAGACAGCTGCTGTATTCTCTTTCTTATGTCTCAGCTCAGATGTCACCTCGTCAGGGAGGCCTTTCCTGACTGCCCTCTCTAAAGCAGGCTCACCTCCCTCAATCAGATAATTTCAATACCTTGCTTATTTTCTTCACAACCCATCATAATCTGTTAATTATGTTTTTGTTTACTTGCCTATAGTCTGTCTTCTCCATTAGCAGATAGGCTCTATGAGGGCAGCCACCTTGTCCAATTAGTTTCCTCTGAGTTCCCAGCACTAGACACAGTGCCTGGCACATAGTAGATGCTCACTAAATATCTGTTGAATGAATTGTGACTCAATCATTCAGTAAACTGTGAGACCCTTGAGGGTCTCATATCTGTTCATATCTGTTTCCCTAGTACAGAACTTGGCACACAGTAGGTTTAGTATATGTTGGAATGGAATAGATTTTTTTTTTTTTTTGAGATGGAATCTCACTCTGTCACCCAGGCTGGAGTGCAGTGCTGCAATCTTGGCTCACTGCAACCTCTGCCTCCCGGGTTCAAGTGATTCTGCTGCCTCAGCTTCTCGAGCAGCTGGGATTATAGGCGCCCACCACTACACCTGGCTAATTTCTGTATTTTTAGTAGAGATGGCATTTCCCCATGTTGGTCAGTTTGGTCTTGAACTCAGACCTCAAGTGATCCGCCTGCCTTAGCCTCCCAAAGTGCTGGGATTACCGACATGAGCCACCGCACCCGGCCATTGTTTCTTTCATTTCTATGTCTTTGACAAGGATAAAGCATTGTGTTTTTGTTTATTGTTTTATTCTTTTGGTGTCAATGCCTTTTTATATCCTCTGTTCACTTAATTTGGGAGGTCTTGAAGTTTTTTCTTGCATATAGAGATGAGCTTGCATATGCATGTGTGCATGTATTTAATATGATGTTTGATTCAAATATTTTTGACTATTGGTTTAGTTTTGTAATTCTTTGTTATTCTTTCATAGAAAATTTGACACACTATTGTGTTTTAACTAAGTTTGCTGTAAGTTTTTTTTTTTTTTTTTTTGAGACGGAGTCTCAATCTGTCATCAGGCTGGAGTGCAGTGGCGCAATCTTGGCTCACTGCAACCTCCACCTCCCAGGTTCAAGTGATTCTCCTGCCTCAGTCTCCCAAGTGCTGGGACTACCGGTGCCCGCCACCACACTCGGCTAATTTTTGGTATTTTTAGTAGAGATGGGGTTTCACCATGTTGGCCAGGATGATCTCGATCTCTTGACCTCATGATCCACCTGCATCGGCCTCCCAAAGGGCTGGGATTACAGGCGTGAGCCACCGCGCCCAGCCTGCTGTAATTAATTGTAAGGAAATCTGTTACTTTCTTTTATGCTCTGCTGTTATAGATTATCTTTATTTTATATATATATATGTATTGTCTTATAGAAATAGAATGTTTATTAGAAGAAATTTAACACAAATAGTAAAATAAAATGATTCACTAATCCCACCATTCAGAGATGACTGTTGTTAAATGTACTTTGATTTCTACTTCTTTTGGGTTTAATGACAATTTTATTTTACTTAAGTCAGGGTCACACTCTGTCACGCTGGCTAGAGTGCAGTGGCACAATCATGCTTACTGTAGCCTCCATCTCCGAGGTTCAAGCCATCCTTCCCACTCCAGCTTCTGAATAGCTGGGACTACAGGCACATGCCACTATGCCTGGCTAATTTTTATACTTTTTGTAGCGATGGGGTTTTGCCATGTTGCCCAGGCTGGTCTTGAGCTCCTTGTTTTGTTCAAGCAATCCTTCCACCTTGAGATTACAGGCATGAGCCACCATGCCTGACCTGATTAGTTTTTTAAAAGTTGTCTAGTCTTTTGCTAAGAATAAGCAAGACTTTTTGTTTACTAATGTTATGATTTAACCAATTTTAGCTGCTCTGATATTAAAAGGTGTTTTCCTCAATATACTTCCAAAATATTGGAAATAATCAGAGCTGGGTGTGGGGAGAGAACTAAGCCCAAAAGCTCTAATTTACAATGCTGTAACATTTTGAAAGACCAATCTTGTTTTTGATTTCTACTTTTAAAAGAAGTGTCATAGTGCACTTTGTTTTCCACTTTAAAAATTTAAATATTGTGAGCATATGGTTTTCTTTAAATACTGAGGTGTTAGGTGGACTTTTTAATATATAAACATTTTAAATGTTCATTGAGTGCTCTAAAATGATACATATTTAGTGTATGTATTAGTTTGTTCTCACACTGCCATAAAGGAATACCTGAGAGTGGGTAATTTATAAAGGAAAGAGGTTTAATTGACACAGTTCTGCATGGCTAGGGAGGCCTCAGGAAACCTACAATCATGGCAGAAGGGGAAGCAGGCACATCTTACATGGCTGCAGGAGAGAGAGGTGTTAAGGGGGAACTTCCAAACACTTTTAAAACCATCAGCTCTCATGAGAACTCCCTCACTATCATAAGAACAGCATGGACGAAACTGCCTCCCATGATCCAATCACCTCCCAACAGGTCCCTCCCTCAATATCTGGGGATTACAATTCAAGATGAGATTTGGGTGGGGACACAAAGCCAAACCATATCAGTGTATAAAGATGCAGTTCAAAAAATGTGTATCGGCACTTCACAAATGCAAGATATGATTGAGTATAGGGTGAAATTGAGAGGAGGCAAGTATCGTGGGAGTTTTATGAGAATCTTGGGGGCAAAATTCAGGACAGTTACCCCAGTCCATGCAGAGAGATCCTCCTTTTATTTTTAGGATGGGGCTTTCTTACTTGCCGTTCCATTTTCTAGTTTTTTATGCTTTCAAAAGTGTGAATCTGTCTGGAATGTATTGCAATAGCACTTACCAAGAGTGTACCTAGATTAAGAAGAGAGAAGACTGAAAATTGTAAATGAAAGAGGTGACATTACAAGATACCACAGAAATTCAAAAGATCGTAAGAGACCACTACTAGCATGAATAATTATATACTAACAAATGGATAACCTAGGCAAAATGGATAAATTCCTAGATACATATTACCTACAAAGACTCAATCACGAAGAAACAGAAAATCTGAATAGACCAATAATGAGTTGGGAGATTGAATCAGTAATCAAAAACTTCCCAAAAAAGAAAAGCCCAGGACTTGAATGGCTTTATTGGTGAATTCTACCAAACATGTAAAAAAGAATTAATACCAATCCTTCTCAAACTCTTCAACAATACTGAAGCAGAAGGTACACTTCCAAACTCATTTTATAAGGCCACAATTACCTTAACACCAAAGCCAGACAAATATACCATAAGAAAAGAAAATTACAGGCCACGTTCACATAGATCCAAAAATTCTCAACAAAATACTAGCAATCCAAATCAAATAGCACATTAAATGATCACACACCATGATCAAGTGGAATTTATCTCTGGGATGCAAAGATATTTTAACGTGTCTAAATTTATAAATGTGATATACTATAATACCACAATGAAGTATAAAAATCATATGATTATCTCAGTAGATGGAGAACAAGCGTTTGACAAAATTCAGCATCCTTTCATGATAAAAACTCTCAACAAATTAGGTATGGAAGGAATGTACCTCAATATGATAAGGGCCATATATGACAAACTCACAGCTAATGTTATACTCAGCAAAGATCCTAAGGTCAGGAGCAGGACCAAGATGCTCACTCTCACCACTTCTATTTAGTGTAGTACTAGAAGTCCTAGCCAGAGCAATTAGGCAAGAGGAAGAAATAAAAGGCACCCAAATGGGAAAGGGAGATGTAAAATTGTCTCTGTTTGCAGATGACATTATCTTAGACACAGAAAACTCTAAGGCTGGACATGGTGGCTCACACCTGTAATCCTAGCACTTTGGAAGGCCAAGGCTGGTGGATCACTTGAGATCAGGAGTTCAAGACCACCCTGGCTAATGAGGTGAAACTCTCTCTACTAAAAATACAAAATTAGCCAAGCGTGAAGGTGTGTGCCTGTAATCCTAGCTACTCAGGAGGCTGAGGCACGAGAATTGCTTGAACCTGGGAGGTGGAGGTTGCAGTGAGTCAAGATCATGCCACTGCACTCCAGCCTGGACAACAGAGTGAAACTCCATCTCACACACACAAAGGCTGGTACAGTGGCTCATGCCTGTAATCCCAGCAATTTGGGAGGCTGAGGCAGGCAGATCACTTTAGGTCAGGAGTTCAAGACCAGCCTAGCCAACATGGTGAAACCCTGTCTCTACTAAAAATGCAAAAATTAGCCAGGCATGGTGGTGTGTGCCTGTAATTCCAGCTATTCAGGAGGCTGAGGCATAAGAATCGCTTGAGCCTGGGAGGTGGAGGCTGCAGTGAACCGAGATGGTGCCACTGCACTCCAGCCTGACGACAGAGCCAGACTCCATCTCAAACACACACACACACACACACACACACACACACAAAGAAACCTCTAAAGACTTCACTGAAAAACTATTAGACTTAATAAGTTCAGGAACGTTAGAAGATACAAAATTAACATATGATGTTTCTATATGCTAACTATCTGAAAAAGAATTCAAGAAAACATTTGTACACTGAAAACTAGAAAACATGGATGAAGGAAATAAAAAAGGACATAAATAAATGGAAATATATCCCGTGTTTGTGAATTGGAAGAATTAATAATGTTAAAATGTTCATACTACCCAAAGTGATCCACAGATTCAATGCAGTCCCTATAAAAATTCCAATGATCTTTTCCCCAGAAGTATAAAAAAATCCTAAGATTTGTATAAAACCACAAAAGATCCTAAATAGCCAAAGTATCTTGGGCAAAAAGAAGAAAGCTGGAGGCATCACATTATCTGATTTCAAAATATATACTAGAAAGCTATAGTAAGCAAAACAGCATGGTACTGGCATAAAAACGAACATACAGACCAGTGGAATAGAATAGAGAGCCCAGAAATAAATCCATGTATTTACGGTCAATTGATCTTTAACAAACATGCCAAGGACACACAATGGGAAAGGACAGTCTCTTCCATAAATGGTGTTAGAAAAACTAGATATCCACATACAGAAAAATAAAATTGACCCTATCTCACGCCATATACAAAATGAATTAAAGACTTTCAGATTGACTTTTTTTTTTTTTTTTTTTTTTTGAGACAGTCTCACTCTGTTGCCCAGGCTGGAGTGCAGTGGTATGATCTTGGCTCACTGCAGCCTCCGCCTCCTGGGTTCAAGTGATTCTGCTGCCTCAGCCTCCCGAGTAGTTGGGATTCCAGACATGTGCCACCATGCCCAGATACTTTTTGTATTTTTAGTAGAGATGGGGTTTCACCATGTTGGCCAAGCTGGTCTCGAACACCTGAACTCAAGTGATTCGCCCGCCTTGGCCTCCCAAAGTGCTGGGATTACAGGCGTGAACCACCATGGCCCAGATTGACTTCTTTCACTTAGCAATATGCACTTAAGTTTCCTTCATATCCTTTCATGGCTTGATAGCTGATTTCTTTTTAGCACTGAATCATATTCCATTGTCTGGGTGTACAGCAGTTTATCCATTCACCTACTGAAGGACATCTTGGTTGCTTCCAAGTTTTGGCAATTATGAATAAAGCTATTATAAACACCTATGTGTAAGTTTTTGTGTGACATGCATTTTTAACTCCTTTGGGTAAATGCTAAGGAGTAGAATTGCTGGATCATATGGTAAGAATATATTTAGTTTTGCAGAAAATTGCCAAACGGTATTTCAAGGTGGCTGCACCATTTTGTATTCCCACCAGCAATGAATGGGAGCTCTTGTTGCTCCACATCCACACCAGCATTTGGTGTTGCCAGTGTTCTGAATTTTGGCCATTCTGATAAGGGTGCAGTGGTGTTTGTTGTTTTAATTTATATTTCCCTGATGACATACGTTTATTTGCCATCTGTGTATATTCTCTGGCAAAGTATCTGTTAAATTCCTTTGACCATTATAAACAGAGTTTTAGTTGTATGTTTTCTAATTTTTGAGTTTTAAGAGTTCTTCATATATTTTGGATAACAGTTCTTTATCAGATGTGTGTTTTGCAACTATTTTCTCCCAGTCTGTGGCTTGTCTTCTCTTAACATTGTTTTTTTTGTTTGTTTGTTTGTTTTTGTTTTTTTTTTAGATAGAGTCTTGCTCTGTCACCCAGGCTGAAGTGCAGTGATGAGATCTTGGCTCACTGCAACCTTCACCTCCCAGGCTCAAGCGATTCTCCTGCTGCAGCCTCCTGAGTGGCTGGGATTACAGGCATGCACTACCAAGCCTGGCTAATTTTTGTATTTTTAGTAGAGATGGGGTTTCAGCACGTTGTCCAGGCTGGTCTCGAACTCCTGGCCTCAAGTGATCTGCCTGCCTCGACCTTCCAAAGTGCTGGGATTATAGGTGTGAGCCACCACACCTGGTGATACTGTCTTTTGGAGTGCAGAAATTTTTAATTTTAATGAAGTCTAGTTTATCAATTCTTTCTTTTATGGATTGTGTCTTTGGTGTTGTGTGTTCTGTTCTTTTCTTTTTTTCAGTAGTGCTTGTTACCTTCTAACATACTATATAATTTTTTTTTTTTTTTGAGACAGAGTCTCGCTCTGTCACCCAGGCTGGAGTGCAGTGGCATGATCTCGGCCCACTGCAAGCTCCGCCTCCCAGGTTCATGCCATTCTCCTGCCTCAGCCTCCCAAGTAGCTGGGACTACAGGCACCCACCACCACGCTCAGCTATTTTTTTTGTGTGTGAATTTTTAGCAGAGATAGGGTTTCACGTGTTAACCAGGATGGTCTCGATCTCCTGACCTTGTGATCTGCCCACCGCGGCCTCCCAGAGTGCTGGGATTACAGGTGTGAGCCACCGTGCCTGGCCCTAACATACTGTATAATTTACTTGTTTACCTTCCCCTGCTAGACTGTAAACCCCATGAGGACAAGGACCTTTGTGTATTTTGTTCATTAGTGTTTCCCAAGCATACAGAACAGTGATTATCTAAATATGTGCTAAATGGCAACCTAATTCTGAAACTGGATTTTTGTTTTGGAGTGTATGCTGAATCACGGTAGCATTGGCCTTCAATTTTGATATCTGTGTGGGTTCCTAGGGCCTAGTCAAGATGGAGAATCCAATAGGATACCCTTACATAGAGCTGAGAACCCAAAAGAAGTACATCCTTAGTGTAAGTGTCAACTAGAGAAAAGAGCCCATTCTACAGAGAAGGACAGCAAGAAAACTTCCCTGTTTTGATCTTGGTAGTGATGGGAAGAGAGCAAAAAATTGAGATTTTGCAACCACAAGCCAGCCTTCTCTTGGGCTTGTGGCCCAAATTCACGTTAACTATGGTCTGAAAAACCTTAAGCCTCAAAATAATTTCATCTGGCAGAAGCAAACACATTCTCTCTGGAGGAGGAATCTTCAGTTTAGGCTTCTCACAGATAAGGTTTCAAAGATAAGAATGCTCACAGATAAGATTTCAAAGTACATGAGCTCACAGTCAAAAATCACAACATACAAAGAAACAGGCTGGGCGCAGTGGCTCACGCCTGTAATCCCAGCACTTTGGGAGGCCGAGGTGGGCAGATCACGAGGTCAGGAGATCAAGACCATCCTGGCTAACACATGAAGCCCTGTCTCTACTAAAAATTAAAAAAAAAAAAAAAAATAGCCGGTCATGGTGGTGGGCGCCTGTAGTCCCAGCTACGTCGGAGGCTGAGGCAGGAGAATGGCATGAACCTGGGAGGCGGAGCTTGCAGTGAGCCGAGATTGCACCACTGCACTCCAGCCTGGGCGACAGAGCAAGACTCTGCCTCAAAAAAAAAAAAAAAAAAAGAAACAAGTCACCGTGAGGAAGAACCACAAAAGCAATAGGTAGCAGATCAGACCTGCATTTACTTCATATGTTGGAATTATCAGGTGCTAACATTCTTTTACAGTGTTTGAAGAAATAAGAAATTGAAAATATGACCAAAGAATAAGTGAATATAAAAATATGTTGCAGCAGATTTTTAAAAGGATTAAATAGAACTTCTAGAAATGAAAAATATGAAAATTGAAATTATGGCCAGGGTAAGCAGCATATTAAAGACAACAGAAGACAGAATGAGAGAATGGATAGAGTTGAAGAAAGTATCCAAATGTAGCACAGAGACAAAAAGATATAGGAAAGGCTAAGGAAATGGTGCATAGAGTGAGAAGGCGTAATGTCCAATCATAGTTTCAGGAAGAGACTGTATCAGGATACAGATGCCACACTAGTAATTTGAACACGGAAATTTTAACATAAAGAATAGTTAATTCTAAAGGTGGTTAATTACAATTACTAAAAGGAGTAAAATCAGCTACCACCGCTGGTCCTGGGGGAGAATGAACAAGGGAGGAACTTAGAAACACAGAGGATGAGGGCTCCTCCCTCCAAGGCTGATATTGAAATCTTTGAGGAGAGGCTGTAGTGTCACAGAAACAGCAGTCTACCAGTGGCAAACTTGTCAGAGGGTGACTACCTCAACAATCCATGCAGCACAGAAGCAGCCTGCTGCTGAGTAGGGGAGAATCTTGCTGGAAGGTGCAGGCCAGGGCTGAACTGTGAAGGCCACTAAGGCGAATGCTACCATGTACTTGCTGGGTAACCTTAGGCAAGTTACTTAATCTTTCTGAGTCTTATTTCTCTAGCTTCTCCAGTTGGAAAATGAGGGGGCTGAACTTTAATTACTAATGTTGCTTCTTGTTTTGAAGTGAGGCCATTCCAGTGTATCTCCACGAAGTTAGAGTTGGTTCCTTATTGAAACAGTCTGTCTTCATTGTGGGGTTTTGTTTTGATTTTTCTGTAGTTTTGATCAAGAATAGATGGTACAGCTATTGAATGCCACATTGAGATGGTAAAATGTAAATGTCTAGAGTAACCACTATAAGAATAGAAATAAGATAATATAACTTCTAACACAGAAGGTAATTAAAATAGTTTAGTTTTGATACCAGCATAAGAAATAGACCGGCTGAGGCAAACTGGGAGGAATATTGAAACACACATGTAATTGATAAGAGATTAGTAGACAAAATACATGAAGAATTCTTTTTTTTCTTCCTGAGACGGTGTCTTGTTCTGTAGCCCAGGCTGGAGTGCAGTGGCTCGGCTCACTGCAAACTCTGCCTCCCAGGTCCAAGCAATTCTCCCACCTGAGCCTCCCAAGTAGCTGGGATTACAGGCACATGCCACCATGCCCAGCTAATTTTTGTATTTTTTTTTTAGTAGAGACGGGGTTTCACCATGTTGGCCAGGCTGGTCTCGAATTCCTGACCTTGTGATCCACCTGCCTCGGCCTCCTAAAGTGCTGGGATTACAGGCGTGAACCACTGCGCCTGGCCTGAAGAATTCTTAAGTAAGAAATAGAGACAAGCAAGCATCTCAAGAAAATAAGGAAAAAGGCAACTCAATAGAAATACAGGCAAGATACTTTGCCAGGCAATTCACAAAAGATAAAATGAAAAGGTGCTCAGTGGTAATCAAGGAAATGCAAATAAAAGTGAAAATGAGATACCATTTCATACCAACTAGATTAGAAAACATTAAAAGCATGATAATGCCAACTGTTGGTGAGGATATGGCGTAGTTGGGGCCTTAGGCACTGCTAGGTGGGAGCTGGTGTATCACTACTTTGGGAAAGAAGTAGGCATTATTCAGATAAATTTAAACATACGTATGCCCTACATTACAGCAAGTTCCTAGGCCTATATTGCAAAGAAACTTGGCATGTTTCTGAGGAGCTATATCAGAACGTATATATCTTTATAATACAAAACATTGGAAATGACCTTAATGTTTGTTGGCAGGGTAGCAGATACATAAATTATGGTGTATTCTGTACAGTGAATTTTATGCAGTGTATTGTGAACTTGTAGAGATTACACACTCTATAATTTCATTTATATAAATTTTAAAAGTGTGCAAAACTAAACAATACATTGTTTAGGGTTAGGTACACTCATGGAAAACAAAGTAAGAAAATGATGAACACGAAAGTGAGGATGGTGGCTACCTCTGAAGAGGTTAGGAAAGAGGGGACGTCATTGGAGTGGGCACGTAGGGAGTTTCGAAGATATTGGAAATTTTAGCTTTCTTCAGCTGGGTGGTAAGTATACAGATATTCATTTTATTGTCATTTGTTATATCTTAGACATGATACAAATGTTCTTTTGTATTAATTATTTAACAAAAACTGAGTTTGTCATTTGCTTTATTATTATTCTTTGATAGGCTCACATTTATTCTTTTATCACATTATTTCTAATGTTTAAAAAAACATCCTGGGGATTTCAATTAGTAATAGTTTATTTAATCTAGTTATTAAATTAGGGAGAATTCTCTTTTTTGCTTTACTAAGTTTTTCTAGCTAGGATAGTGTAAACTTTGTATCTTTTATTTCTTCCAGGAAGGTTTTGTTATTATTTTTTTGAGACGGGGTCTCGCTCTGTCGCCCAGGCTGGTGTGCAGTGGTGCAATATTGGCTCACTGCAACCTCCACCTCCCGGGCTCAAGTGATTCTCTTCGGAGGCCTCAGCCTCCCAAGTAGCTGGGACTACAGGTGCATGCCACCATGCCTGGCTAATTTTTTGTGTTTTTAGTAGAGATGGGGTTTCACCGTGTTAGCCAGGATAGTCTCGATCTCCTGACCTCGTGATCCGCCTGCCTCCCAAAGTGTTAGGATTACAGGCGTGAGCCACCGTGCCCAGCTGGTTTTATTATTTTATTTGCATAAGTATTTCTGTGGCCCAAGTACATCCAATAATGTAATAGCTTAATGCTTTCACTACTATTATGAGCGAAAACTTTTCCCTGTGTTTTTGAGCTGAGATGCTGGCTTGCATTCTAAAATTCATTGATTTCCTCTAGTAAGCATACTCACCCTCTTACGATTTTCCAGGTGGGCAAATACATTATCTGCAGTGTAAATATTTTATTTCTTCATCTTCTATGTATTATGCTTTTTTGTTTCTTTTATTCTGATAGCTATTGCTGGCATTTCTCATGATATATAAAACAGGAATGATGACATAAAGATTCAGACTTGGATCAGAAGACATGGGTTCCAGACCTGGCTTTGCCATAGACCAACTGAGTAACCTTAGTTAAAACAAGCTACTTAATCTCTCTGAGCCTTATTTCTCTAGTTTCTGCATTTGGAAAATGACGGGGCTGAACTTTAGTGTGTCTCAATGAAGTCAGAGTTGGATCCTTATTTAAAATAGCTTTTCTTCATTGTAGGGTTTTGTTTTGTCTGTAGTTGTAATATAGAATAGATGCTACAGGCTACTGAATGGTATGTTGACATGTATTGGGAAAATTAAACTTGAACTGTAGATCTATATTTTCCATGTTATGAAGCCAGTGACCAACTTCTCTCCTGTTGTCTGCACCTTTCATTTTAAAGATAAATTGTTTAACTGTTGAAGATGATTCTTTGAATATGACTGTGAATTTGGTTAGCTAAGATTTTGTGTCAGGTTTTTGCCTATATATTCATATATTCACAAGTGAGATTTTGGCTATAGGTTTTTTTTGTGTGTGTGTTGCCCTTGTTTATCTCATTGTTGTTTAAAATATTTTTGTACGAATTATTGATTTTTATTTATTTATTTATTTATTTATTTATTTATTTTTGAGATGGAGAGTCCTGCTCTGTCACCCAGGCTGGAATGCAGTGGTGCGATCTCAGCTCACTGCAACCTCTGCCTCTAGGTTTAAATGATTCACCTGTCTCAGCCTCCCAAGTAGCTGAGATTACAGGCGCCTGACACCACCCCCCCGGCTAATTTTTTTGTATTTTTAGTAGAGACAGACCTTCACCATGTTGGTCAGGCTGGATGACTTTTTTTTCTTTTCTGTTTTTTTTGTTTTTGAGACAGCGTCTTGCTCTGTAACCCAGGCTGGAGTGCAGTGGTGCCATCTCGGCTCACTGCAAGCTCCACTTCCCAGGACTACGAGCTCCTGCCACCATGCCTGGCTAATTTTTTGTATTTTTAGTAGAGACGGGGTTTCACCGTGTTAGCCAGGATGGTCTCAATCTCCTGACCTCATGATCCGCCCGCCTCGGCCTCCCAAAGTACTGGGATTACAGGTGTGAGCATTTTTAAAGGCTGTGCCCGGCCTTTTTCAGTTTTTGAGATGGAGTTTTGCTCTTATCGCCCAGGTTGGAGTTCAGTGGCACGATCTTGGCTCACTGCAATCTCCGCCTCCTGGGTTCAAGTGATTCTCCCGCCTCAGCCTCCTAAGTAGCTGGGATTACAGGCGCCCACCACCATGCCCAGCTAATTTTTGTATTTTTAGTAGAGACAGGGTTTTGCCATGTTGGCCAGGCTTGTCTCAAACTCCTCACCTCAGGTGATGCACCCACCTCCGCCTCCTAAAGTTCTGGGATTACAGGCATGAGCCACTATGCCTGGCCTATTGATTTATTCTTTAAAAGTTGAAGAATTATTTAGGGATTCCATCAGGGCCATGCACCTTTTTCAATGTTTGACCTTGTTTTTTCTGTGGCTCTGTCAGACATATGTGCCTTTGAAGAAGGCAGCTAGGTGCAGCCAGGAGGCTCCTTGTCTGGGACTGCCCAGAATTCTACTAACTCCCAGTAGAGCCTGGGGCAAGTCACCTTCCCTCTCTGAGTTTTCTCATCTGTAAAATGGGAATGCAGTCATGCCACCTGCCTCCCATATAAGGTATGAAATGGTGGTGGTATGCTTTGTAAAGGAGGGACCCCCTGCCCTCTCTCACAGAGGGGCCTAGTGGCTGGGAGCCTGGGCGTCTTGGATTTTTGCAGATGCTTGTCCATTTCCACTCAATTATCAGACTTGTAAACATAGCTGAGATTTACAAGCTTGTTGCCATAGCTTTTAGAATATTCATTTCAAAGATTCCTTTTTTTTTTTAAACAGGCTGGGTGCAGTGGCTCACAACTGTAATCCCAGCACTTTGGGAGGCTGAGGCAGGCAGATCACGAGGTCAGGAGATCAAGACCATCCTGGCTAACACGGTGAAACCCCATCTCTACTAAAAATTAATTTAAAAAATTAAATAGATACATAAATAGTAAAAGCATAGCTTTGCATTATTTCATGTAAAGTTTTAAAATCTTTTTTTTTCACTTTTTTTTTTTTATTAACAATAGTATCAATTCAACTATTCTTAACTGCTTTTTTTTTTTTTTTTTGAGACAGAGTCTCACTCAGTCGCTCAGGCTGGAGTGCCGTGGCTCGATCTCTGCTCACTGCAAGCTCTGCCTCCTTGGGTTCATGCCATTCTCCTGCCTCAGCCTCCTGAGTAGCTGGGACTACAGGCGCCCACCACCACGCCCAGCTAATTTTTTTGCATTTTTTTAGCAGAGACGGGTTTCACCGTGTTAGCCAGGATGGTCGCGATCTCCTGACCTCGTGATCCACCAGCCTCGGCCTCCCAAAGTGCTGGGATTATAGGTGTGAGCCACCGTGCCCGGCCGGGAATGCTAACTTCTTATAATCCAAGGGTGCCTTTTCTCTTTACCATGGAAGAATCTTTAAAATTGATTTTCTCAAAGGTCCTTGTAGATTCATTTATAGAGCATCCCCTCCACTCATCTTTAAACATTAGCTTAACGTTTTTCAATGAGTGGGGCTAAGGGAAATAATTCAGAGAAATTGAAGTTAATTTTATTCATTAACGAAAAGTTTATAAACAAGAATGTTCAGTTATATGAACAAGGATACAGTATTCCTTTGTCTCCCCTTCTTGGAATGTGAACTTCATGACCACAGGAATTTTATTTTGTGTGTGTGTTTACTGCTGCATTTCCAGCTCCTAGATCACAGCCTGGCAATTAGTAGGTGCTCAATAAGCACTTGTTGAATGAATGAATTCCTAAAGATTGGATAGCTATCATTCTTAACTTACATAATGTACATATTTTTCTTTATTAATGGGACTAATAGATTATTAAGTAACTTTTTGTCAAATATATGAACATTATTTCTGCTTATGGAAACTGTGACTTTTCTTTCTCAATGTTACTAATTCCTGCTCTGGCTAGGGTATTGAAATGCCTTTCCTTTTTTCTCTGCTGGTTTTCTCTGTTGCTTCTGTCTATGCCCTTTGGATGACTTCTATTCATATTCTTTTTCTGCCCTTTCTCACTCTTTTTCTTTCTCATCACTCATGTATTCCACATTCTTTAATTCATTTATTTAAAAAATATTATTCGAATAAGCACCTAATGGATGCCAGCCTGCTAGGCATGGAGGAGATGGGGATGACAAGACCTACATGTCTCCTGGGCTCATGGAATCTATAGTCTTCAGGGAAGACAGGCTTGAGCAGATATTTCACAAATATTTACGAGTTATGGTAAATACTATGAAAGCAAAGCTTGAGGGAGCATGGAACTTTAGGAAAGGCTTCCCTGAAGCCATTTTAGCTGGGATCTAAAGGAGATATAGGAATTTGCAGATTTGGGGCCTCGGGGAATAGCAAGGAGGCAGGTAGGAGGTATGGGAAGGGAAGTAGGGTTTAGCTGGGGAGCCCAGAGCAACTGGAGTAACTGGAGCACAGCAAGTGCAGTGATGGGAGAAGAGGCCCCTCAGAGGACACAGTCATCACCACCCACATTTCAGTGGTGACTGTAGGACCTGCCTGGCAGGATCCCTGCCTACACTGTGGCAAATGGCATTGATACCTTGGTGGTCCACAGTCTATTACAAATTTCTGGATTTGGAAATCATTTAAGAAAAAGTCCTATGTCATTGGTAGTTGTGTCTTTGGGCAAGTCATTTAAGCTTTCAGAGCCTCAGTTTTTCTGAAATGGGAGTAATTGTGTCTACTCCATGGGGTCCGTGACCTCTGCCAGGTCCCCCTGTGATTATTGTTGGAAGTCCATCTTTCTCATTAGACTGAGGGCCTGAGGGAGGATGAGTCTAGCCCACCAGTGTACTGCTGGCTCCTATTGCTGGGCATGGCATGGAGTGAGGACAGCTGGGAGGGCTTCATAGACAAGGGAGCCCCAAGGATGGGCTCAGAGGATGAGCTAGATTTGAGGGTCGGGGAAGGGCTGTAGAGGTGTGGACATGCCGACGTCTGGAAAGAGGCCAGTGAAGACTGAAGTGCAGAGATGGTAACAACAACAATCACAACAGTAACAGTTACAACTGTGCTGACTTTCCGTGCACCCTCGCCGTGTGCCGGCCACTGTTCTACACGCTCTTCATACACTAACTCATTTATCCTTGCAGGAACCTTATGAGGTAAGTACTGTTGTTATTCCCATTTTACAAATGAGCAAACTGAGACATGGAGAGATTAAGCATTTTGCCCAAGGTCACACAGCTAACAACTGCTGAAACCTGGATTTAAGACCAGGCATTTGTGACTTCAGAGTGTAAGAAGCAACGAACGCAGAGAAGTGGGAAGGGCCTTAAATGCTAAGTTAGGAGGCCCATCTAGACTTTATCCTGTTGGCTATGGGAGCTGTAGAAGGCTTTAGAGGGAGGGAGTGGCAAGGCTGTTGTATGCCCAGGAGAGCTGGCATGGCCATCCCTTCTTCCTACAGAAACCATCCACGGAGCAACCCCTGTACAGCAGCAGCCTGTGGGGCCCGGCGGTTGATGGCTGTGACTGCGTGGCTGAGGGCCTGTGGCTGCCGCAACTACACGTAGGGGACTGGCTGGTCTTTGACAACATGGGTGCCTACACTGTAGGCATGGGTTCCCCTTTTGGGGGGACCCAGGCCTGCCACATCACCTATGCCATGTCCCGGGTGGCCTGGTAAGAGGGCCCTGCTGGAAAATGGGGGTATGGGGAGGAACTGGGCAGAAATGAGGGAAACCTGAGATTTGAGATTCTGCTTCTGTGTAATCCAATTTGACAAGTAGCTGTTGGCTGCTGATCCCACGTGAGGCCTGTGCTTGGCACCTGGCTGTGGCCGTGAGTGAGGCTGGGCTTTCCTAGAGGAGCTCATAGCTCTGAGGGAGACACAGAGAAGCAGACAGGCCCTCGTGATAATACTGTGCCCGGTGGAAGCGCAGAGCCCTCCCTGAGGCCCGGGCCTCCCTGAGGAAGTGGGAGTCAACTACAGGAGGGGGTGGTAGGGCTTCCCTGAAGAAAGGAATAGAAAGCAAGTGTGGTGCATTCAAGGCTCTCATGGAGGGTGGCTGTGACTGGAGAGGGAGGCAGGGCTAGATCTGGGAAGGGCTTGAAGGCCGAGTGACATGCTTTGAGAGCAGCGGGAGGCATGGACCAGTTTGAAGCAGGGCCATAACACGGTCTGATTTGCACTTTGGAAAGACCACCCTAGTTCCTGTGCACACTGAGGACAAGGGCAGATGCAGAAAGAGCTGACCAGTTGGGTGGCTGCTGTGTGACACAGGAAAGACTTGGTCTGCCTGCTTGCTGAGCCCAGGTCTTTCCATCTACAAAACAGGCGTAACAGTAGTCCTGCCTGCCCCACCAGGCTAGTCCTGGGATCCAGTGAGGCATGCAAGAGGCATGCAAGATGGGGGAGTCACATCCAGTGAACCCTGACTCAGGTCTTACGTTAGGCGTCATACGACTATTTCACCCACACAAAACTGTGTGGGGGTCAGCGTTATCACAGAGGGGTCATTCTTCTGAGGTCACACAGCTAGTCAGTGATGAAGTCCCTCTTTGGGGGGGAGAGGGCTACAGAAAGCAGGAGCAGTTTGCCCAGGCACATTCAATTCCTCTGCTATGTCCAGTCTCAGGACTGTCACCAAAGCTGAAACCTGAAGGCTAAGGAGGAATTAGGTGAGGGTTGATGATGCAGGGAGAGAGACAAGCATGGGTGCAGGCCAGGGAGAGGACATGTGTAAGAGCCCAAAAGATGGCCATAGTGGATGGCCCAGGTGTGTGGGCCAGTGTGGCTGGGAGTGTGGTGGGAGAGGCCGGTAGGGCTGGATCTTGCAGGGCCTGAGGGCAGAAGGAAACTGGCAGCTCAAGGGCAAGGATTTACTTTTGGAAAAGATGAGTCTGGGCCCTGGCTGAGAACTGTCTGGAGAGGGCACGAGCAGATCAGGGAGAATGAAGTGGTGTTACCTGTGGGGATGGAGACCACTGGGCGCAAGAGGATGTTCAGAAGCTGGGCTCAGCAGGGCTCGACTGGGTGTGGGAACAAGATTGCCAACTGTTTCCAGCTCTGATGGTGGAGCCATTTATCAACATGGGTATGTAGGAGGAGAAGCAGTTTGTGGGATTTTTTGAGAGAATGGGATATGATTTTGTTGTGTTTGAAGTCCTAAGCCTGGGGTATGATCAATGTGGGCTTTGGAGTGAGAGTTGGGTTCAGTCCTAGTTCTACCACCTACTAGGGATGTGATCTTAGGTAAGTCACTTCTCTCTCTGGGGAACTGACTGATAACATCATCAATGCAATGGGGATGGTAATGCCTCCCTCATGGGGTTTTTGGGAAGATACAAATAGATAATATAAGTGCCTGGCATGATGTCTGGCACATAGTAAATGCTTGATACATGTGGATTTCTTTCCCTTATTGGGGGTGGGGACCACATGGGAGTAGGAAGCAGTTGAGGAGGGGTCAGCAGCCTGTCCTTGCTCCTGCCCTCAGCTGAGCTCGGGCTCAGGTGAGAGCCCTCTGCACAATTGGGCTGCGTCTCCGGGTACAGGGGCCTGCCAGTCCCATGCTGGCTACGTGCAGCATCCCTCTTTCATCCCTAGGGAAGCGCTGCGAAGGCAGCTGATGGCTGCCGAACAGGAGGATGACGCGGAGGGTGTGTGCAAGCCTCTGTCCTGCGGCTGGGAGATCACAGACACCCTGTGCGTGGGCCCTGTCTTCACCCCGGCGAGCATCATGTGAGCGGGCCTCGTTCCCCCTGGAGAACCCCAGCGGGGCCTCAAAGATGCCTCTGGGAGAAGTGGGGAAGATGGCAGGCAAGGGTACCCTTGACCAGGACTCTGGTGCCCACCCTGCCACCCCCGTGCTCCACCTGTAGTGTTTCTGCCCTGTAAATAGGACCAGTCTTACACTCGCTGTAGTTCAAGTATGCAACATAAATCCTGTCCCTTCCAGCTGTGTCTGCCTCCTCTGCAGCGCAAGCGGCCTGGTCAGCCAGGTGTGGGGGTTTTCTTGGGGTCTCCTCTGGTGTCCTTCCACCTTTGTAAATATAATGCAATAAATAAATATTTAGGTTTTTCAAAACTGCAGCGGAATCTGGCAGTTCGATTCACAAAGCAGCCTGGGCTAGGCCTGGTGCAGGATTTCCCCACCACGCACTGATGAGCCCACACCCTCTGCCTCGGTCCTGAGCCCTGGCTGCAGCGTGCGCCTCCCGCACTGTCACTCACCGTCTCTGACTCATCTCTCTCAACCTCATGGACCTCCAGTCCTGGTGCCATAAGGAAGGGGCTGCTGTCAGGGACTGAGATGGGCAGTTATATAGCTCATAACTGGTGAATGGCCTTTGTGTTAGCCCAACATCCAGCCTAAGGCCTGACCCAGAGTAGGGGCAATGGAATATTTAACACAGCTGTGGAAATCCATACCGAAGATACAGAGCCAAGAATGGGTGTGCGGGAGGTTTTGAGTGCACCCTGCACCTTTGCTCTCCCTGCAGGTTGGCAAGGCAGTCAGAGTAAAAGCAAACACCTGGTGGTCAGTTTTGCTTCTTTGGGCAGTGCCTGTTAGAACAGGGCTGGCCACAGAGTATTGCTGTGTCCAGTGCTGACAGCCCTGGCATCCCCTGAGACTGGCAGTGCTTATCAGGACAAAGGCTTCTTCACACTGCCAGGTTCCCAAATTATGCACCTGGGGTGTGTGAGCTGTTGAGCAAAGGAGTTCAGATTTTAGAGTCCCCCCACAGTGGCTGCAGGGGAATCTAAATATTTTTCTGCTGCAATTAAAAGATTTGAGATATAATTAACATGCAATCAAATGCACCCTTTTAAAGTGCAGAAGCCTTGGCATGGTGGCTCGCACTTGTAATCCCAGCACTTTGGGAGGCTGAGGTGGGTGATCACCTGAGGTCAGGAGTTTGAGACCAGCCTGGCCAACATGGCAAAACCCCATCTCTACTAAAAATACAAAAATTAGCCGGCTGTGGTGGTATATGCCTGTAATCCCAGCTACTCAGGAGGCTGTGGCAGGAGAATCGCTTGAACAGGGACGGGAACGTTGCAGTGAGCTGAGGTTGCAGTAAGCCGAGATCACACCACTGCACTCTAGCCTGGGCGACTGAGCGAGACTCCATCTCAAATAAAGAAATAAATAAATAAAATGGAGAAGTCAGTGGTTTTTAGTGTATTCAGAGTTGTGTAACCATCACCACTATTAATTCTAGAACGTATTTATCACCCTAGAAAGAAATCCCATACCCATTAGTAGTCACTCTCCATTTTCCCCATTCCCAAGTCCCTGATGACACAAATCTACCTTCCATCTCTATGGATTTGCTTATTCTGGACATTGTATTGTGATGGATTTTCTATCTTCACTTGACCTTCTCTCTGGGTAAGCCTGGCCATCCTGCTTCAGTATCTCAGCCAGTCCTGGGAACTGCACATGGCTTTGAGGTCATCTCATGAGGGAATGTGGCATGGTTTGGAGTAAACAAGGTGCTTTCTCAAAGCAGGGGTGTCTCCCTTTCCAGGGATCTAGTTTTTGGTATCTTGACAATAAATAGGCTGAAAGCTTGGGATATCAAGAGACTCCGGGCAATCAGAAAGGGTTACTCTACTACCCCATGATCCACCAAAGCCATGATTTACAGGTGTTACCATACCTGTAATCGTCTATCAGACTCTTTCTGAGACTTCTTCCATCTCAGATTCCAAGCACTCACACTTCTTTTCAGGGGAGGGACATAGGTTTTTCTGCTGGAACCAGGTATCTGCTGTGCAAAGCACAGGAATCCTGGGGAGATCTCATGGCTGGCTGCAGTGAGACCCAGGTGTAGCTGATTCCCTCTTCTGAGCAGGTCCACTGAGGGGGCATTCTGTGGCTTTTGAAATCACAGTGGCCATCGTGGAGTTTGAACAGATTTCTCACTGGAGCCTTTCTAGTGTTTCATGTTCCATTTGCAGCGAGGATGTGAAATTTACTTTTCCAAGAAAGATATGCACAGAATTTGATGTGGCTTGAGGATAATAGTTAATAGTCATTTTTTCCCCAGTGATTTGTTGTTATTTCTTATTTCAATCTTTTTCTAAAGAGAAGAAAAAAGCCTGAAACGTGGAGAATGGTAAGGGGCTTCAGGCTTGTGCAGGTGAATCTAAGCAGGGGTCTCCCAGCCCCCTGGCTGCATGGGCACTACCTCCTCTAAGCTCCCTGCTAAGCAACCCACTGGCAGTGGCTCCTCATGCCTCCTGGCTGCCTTGGAAGCCAGATGTTCCTGTTGGCCTCTCACAGATCCATCCTTCCCCGGGGCCTCACCTGAGGAACATCCTCTTCCCAGTGCCTCCCTACAACCCACCTGTGCCTCCCTGAAGCCCCTCCTGTGTTCATGCTCACTCTCTCTCATTCTCTCCCTCAAGGAGTTAACAGACCTGAGCTTCCACCTTCTCATACTCAAGCCTGGCCCCTTCTTCCCCTTTCCCCTCCACAGTCCATCCTCCACTTAGCAGCCAGATGCCGTACCTCCTGGGATTCCATGTCACCAAGAATGAAATTTAAAGTCCTTGGCCAACTGGCTCTCCAACTCCCACACTTCCCTCTCACACACTGATTCCTGGCCACACTGGCTTCCTCCCTGTTCCTCAAACACTCCACTGCTAGGCATGCATTTACTGTCCCCTCTCTAGAATGATCTTCCTGGGTTATCTGTGGGCCTCACTCACTTCATTCAGGTTCTGCGCCAATGTTTTCTTTAGGCAAAGACTTCTGGATCACCCTTTAGAAAACAGCATGTCCCAGTCTCTCTCTTTTCTCTTAACTGGTTTTCTTTTTCTTCATAGCACCTACCACCATTCAACACACTCTACAACTCCATAATGTGTTCCATAACACAAGGGCAACTGTCAGCCCTTCTAGAATGTGAGCTCTAGGCTCTTGGAATAAACCTGATTTATTTTTTCACTGCTGTGTCCTTATCACCTAGAACGGAGTAGGTGTTCAAAAAGCATATGCCGGATGGGCAAATGAATAAACATGTCTGAATCTGTCTGAATAAACATGCTCTTAACCTGTCTGAATCTGTTTACTCATTTGTACAATGTGGCTGATAACTATATTTCTCTCAGAGGGTTATTGTGAAGATTAAATAAGAAAATGGGTAAAAGGCCGGGTGTGGTGGCTTACGCCTGTAATCCTAGAACTTTGGAAGGCCAATGTGGGCAGATCACGAGGTCAGGAGTTTGAGACCAGCCTGGCCAAAATAGTGAAACCCTGTCTCTACTAAAAATACAAAAAATTAGCTGGGTGTGGTGGTGGGCGCCTGTAATCCCAGCTACTTGGGAGGCTGAGGCAGGAGGATCACTTGAACTGGGAGGCAGAGGTTGCAGTGAGCTGAGATCACACTACTGCACTCCAGTCTAGATGACAGTGCGAGACTCCCATCTCAAAAAAAAAAAAAAAAAAAGATACAAAAAATTAGCTGGGCATGGTGGCATGCACCTGTAATCCCAGCTACTTGGGAGGCCGAGACAGGAGAATTGCTTGAACCTGGGAGATGGAGGTTGCAGTGAGCCGAGATCATGCCACTGCACTCTGGCCTAGGCGACAGGGCAAGACCCCATCTAAGGAAACAAGAAAAAAAATGGGTATAAAGTACTTAGTCCAGAACTTTGCACGTCATGAGGTGCTCAGTAAGTGAGGTCGAAAGGTAATTCCTGAGCATTTAGTGAGCACTTACTGTGGCTATAGCCCATGGTAGATGTTGGTGATGCAGAGGTGAGTCCTTCTGAGTTCTCAGGGAGCTCACAGTGCAGTGTGGTCACAGAGGACCTTGAATTACAAAGCCAGAAGTCCGAACTTAATTCTGTAGGCAGTAGGGAGCCCTCTATGCTTCTGGAGCAGAAGAAGCATGTCAGGATCTTCGGGAAGATTAATTGAAAGTGTATTCAAAATAAAAAACAAAAGGAAAAAAAAAGTATATTCAAAAGGGGTGGAGGAAGGAGACCTTCAGGGCTGGTAGTGGCATGTGCTTCCTTCACCTCTGCCCACAGTCTGAAAGGCAGACACAGCCAGGAAACTTTTTTATTTATTTATTTTTATTATACTTTAAGGTCTAGGGTACATGTGCACAACATGCAGGTTTGTTACCTATGTATACATGTGCCATGTTGGTGTGCTGCACTCATTAACTCGTCATTTACAATAGGTATATCTCCTAATGCTATCCCTTCCCTCTCCCCGCACCCCACAACAGGCCCCGGTGTGTGGTGTTCCCCACCCTGTGTCCAAGTGTTCTCATTGTTCAATTCCCACCTATGAGTGAGAACATGCGGTGTTTGGTTTTGTCCTTGTGATATTTTGCTGAGAATGATGGTTTCCAGCTTCATCCATGTCCCTACAAAGGACATGAACTCATCCTTTTTTATGGCTGCATAGTATTCCATGGTGTGTATGTGCCACATTTTCTTAATCCAGTCTATCACTGATGGACATCTGGGTTGGTTCCAAGTCTTTGCTATTGTGAATAGTGCCGCAGTAAACATATGTGTGCATGTGTCTTTATAGCAGCATGATTTATAATCCTTTGGGTATATACCCAGTAATGGGATCCAGCCAGGAAACTTTGAGGAGGTCAGAGACACAAGTTGTCAACTCTATTCACACCGGCTCAGAGGGAGATGGTGGCTCTCTGGGTGGGAGTCATCCCTCACCTAGGAAACCCACCTGCCCAAGCCAGCTCATTCAAGCTGTAAGGGGAACAAAGGGAGGCAAGAGGACGGGGGTTCCACTCATCCCTTTGCTCCATTTTAAACCCTCTTCCTGGCACCCTCCGGATAAACAGATAAGCCTGGGTAAATTCAATCAGTAAAATGATCTGATTGTCAGTCCTCTGCTGAAAGCCCTTCAGTTGATTCCTACTGCAATGCCAATAAAAGGTAATTTGCCTGAGACCACTGGCCATCCCTCCCACTTCATCTCATGCCACTCTTTTCTCACATTTCAGTTTCTCACATTTACTGACTTCTTTCCTGCCTCCAACTCTTTGCCTTCGCTGTTCCCTTAGCTACTCCAGCGTTGGCTCATTCTCATCTTAAAGGCCTCAGCTTGAATGTTGCCATCTCAAGAGGGCCTTTTCTAAACATCCTGTTCAAAGTAGCCCCCACCAACTTATGTAGTCGTATTTTACAGGAATTAGGTTCTAAAGACAATATTTAAGGCAAGAAGCATATGGTCAAACTTATCATTGAAAAATCCCTTAGAAAACTATCATATTGGAGTCTTGTTCATCACACCCCCTTTCCTTTTTGTAACATGCCAGACACACTTATAACCCCAAATCTCTGCATAGATCTCTCTTCCTCATCCCTTCAGGTCTTTGCTCAAATGTAATGTTCTCATTGAGGCCTTCCTGACTACCCACTTCAGGCTGAGAGTGATGGCGCATGCCTGTAATCCCAGCACTTTGGGAGGCTGAGGCAGGAGGAACACTTGAGCCCAGGAGTTTGAGGTCAGCTTGGGCAACATCTTAAATCAAACAAACAAAAAAACTGTAACATTTCCATTCCCGCCCCAGCATTCTATAATCCCCTTCACAGCCTTACTTTTTCCTCCATAGATCACCCTCTAACATATTATACATTTTACTTAGAATTGAGTTCTGAGGGCAAAGGTTTGTTTATTTTGCTTACTGCTGGGTCCACAGTGCCTAGAATACTGCTGTTTATATAGATGTTCAAGAAATAATCACTGAATGAAGGAATGAATCTTTCAGGCCTCTGCTTGGGTGTCTCTCTCCTTTCTCTTACTTTCTGTGCCTTGATTAGGGGTTCCATCTCTAGGCTTTCATGCATCCTGTATTTATCCCTATTAAAGAACTACTGATTACAACGTACTGTAGTTTTCCTCTCTACATACTTGCCCTCCTGCATATCTAATCCTGTTGATTCCACAAAGACAGGGAGTGTTTCTCCTATTTTCTAGTGTGATCTGGAACCTAAGACTGCTTGGCACAGAGTAGACACTTAGTGTCTTTTGAATAAACCAGTTTGGGTGGTGGTGGTGCGGTATCTCTGAATGAGAGTGGAGGATGTGGCTCCTTGTCAGTTCCTGAATAGGTCTAGACCCTGCAGTGGGAAGACTATTGACTGAAACGAGCTGTGGACCTTTAAAATAACCTCAGGATTACACTTGGGAACAACCCAGCTCCATACACTAGTGAGCCCCAGGCAGGGAGGCATGTAGGACCCCCCAATAGCGCTTTCTGCTTTTCCACTCAGTTAGCTGACCTTGGGGTAGGATTGTCACATAAAATACAGGACATCCAGATAAATCTGAATTCAGAAAAACAATGAGTAATTTTTTGGCATACGTGTCTCATTGCAATATTTGGGATAGTCTTATACTAAAGCATTACTCGTTGTTTACCTGAAATTCAACTTCAACTGGGCATCCTGCATTTTATTTGCTAAATCTGGTAACCCTACTGTGGCAAGTCCCTGTATGCTGCATGTCCCTCTCTGGGTTTCGCTTTCTCCATCTGTGGAATGGGCGCAGTTCTGTGAGGCTTGCCTCAGGGATTCCTCAGCCCGAGTAAATACCCTCAAGGATCGTCCCTTTGTCCTGGTGAATCGTATGGGAAGCGCGCGTGTCTGAGGAGTTTCTCGCTGTGTAAATACAAGAAGCTCCTTCCTCCAAAAGCCTCCGTTTTCTCATCTGAGCATATGAAACCCTCAGAGGTGGAAACGATTGCCTAGCGGAACCATTACTGCTCAGCTTCCAGCCACCGGAACCCCACCTCACCACCCCCATCCCTTGAGGCCACGAACTTCCGGTAGCGAAAAGTCACTTCCGTATTCAAGAGCCTCCTAGGCTTCGAGCCATGCGATATCTCGCCCTCTGGCGGCTGGGAGGAGGAAACGACTTTACCAAACAGGGAGAAGGAACAGGGAAGTCCATTGGTTGAAAAACGGAGAGGCACAGCTCCGTCTTCCAACCTCCACCAATGTTAAACCGAACCTTCGCCGAGGGCGGGGCTCTCACGGGAAAGGGGTCAACCCGGGACGGAGGCGGCGTGGGAAGAGGGCGACCTTGCCTCTGCTCAGCTGGAAAAAGGCCCGGGGTAACACCGGAAGTGGACTCCTTTGCGCATCAGCTACTTCCTCTTCTACTTGAAAAAGAGGATCTAGGTAAAAGAACCGAAAGGCTGTAGAAACTTAAGACTTGTCTCTGATGTCCTTCTCAACCATCTATTTCATATGTGAGGGAAAACACCTGCTGGGTTCACACAGAATATAAGGGACTTTGAAATAATTCTTGATCTCTAGGTAAAGGAGTTTTACATTTTAAAATAATTAAGCGTGCCTACTGCTTGCCAGGCCCTGCCCTCGCCTTCACTTGCATTATTCAATTAATGGACACAGGCCTGTGCAGTGTGTCTTATGACAATGACCCTGACCCTCCACTGCGTGTGTTGGAATCCTGGTTCTGCCAGTTATTAGCTGTGTACCCTGGCCCAAGTTACTCTCTGCTGCAATTTCTGACTCTGTAAAATGGGATAATAGTACCTACCTTATACCATTGTTCTAAAGATAAATAACATATTTAGTCTGGGCATGGTAGCTCACACCTGTAATCCCAGCACTTTGGGAGGCCGAGGGTGGAAGGATTGTTTGAGCCCAGGAGTTCCAGACCAGCCTGGGTAAAATAGTGAGACTCCCTGCCTCTCCAAAAAAAAGTAAAGTTAGCCAGGCGTGGTGGCAAGCTGCGGTCCCAGCTACTCTGGAGGCTGAGGCAGGAGGAGCATTGCTTGAGTCTGGGAGGTCGAGGCTTCAGTGAGCCGTGACTGGGGCACTGCACTCCAGTTTGGGCAACAGAGACCCCATCTCCAAAAGAACAAAAAAAATAACATATTTAAAGCACTCGGAACAGCACCTGACACATGGTAACCACAGTGACCAGGTAAGTTATTTTCATTTACAAATTAGGAAATTGAGGCTTACATATGAAGTAACTTGTCTAGAACAGATAGCAACTAGTGGAGGCAGGTTGGGAAAAGTCTCTGCCTAATCTGAGGGGACTTAATCACTATACCCGCCCAACCCTCTTCCTGTGTCTACAGAAAGCCTGTGATGATCCTAATTGCCTTTAAAGCATCACATATATTTATTTGGTAGCACCCTATTACCAAGTGGCTGCTCTCTGGGCATTTTTGTAATTTTAATGAAGTTGGTGAGGTTCTATAACTTGTCTCTCAGACCAGGGGCAAGGCCTCTGGGAGAAGTCAGAATGAATGGCTTCAAGATCTACCTCCTGCTAAATCCTACTTATAGAAAAACCAGTAGAAATGAACTTCTGAACATGTTAAATTTGAGATCTTGTCAGATATCCAAGTGGAGATAATTGTGATTTGATGTGGTAAGTGCTGTGTTAGTGGAAAGCCCAGGGCAGCAAGGGAGGTCTGATTAAGGACAGATAAAACTGCTGGCCAGGATTAGGACAGGCATGGCAGAAGCAGCAGGTCTTGGTGAATGAGTAGGAGTTGGCCAGGTAGAAAAGTCTGGGGAAGTTGAGGGGAACATTCCAGATGAGGGGACTGGCGTGCACAAGCGAACAGCAGTTTGATGATTCAGAGCCCTTTCTGGGAACTGGAGTATAGGATGGAAGGTAAGAATGGAATGGAGATTGGGGGCATATTACAAAGAAGTGATCTGAGAAGCCCCCTTATCAACTAAGACAGACTCTAAGATTAAGGAAACAAAAGTTAAAAGTTACCTATGGGTTGGGGGTTCATCATATCCCTCCTAACTCTGATTTACAACCCAAGACCGCTACAACTCTGATTGGACAGAGGACCGGCCTTACAAACATTTTTTTTTGAGACGGAGTCTCACTCTGTCGCCCAGGCTGGAGTGCAGTGGCGCAATCTCAGCTCACTGTAAGCTCTGCCTCCTGGGTTCACGCCATTCTCCCTGCTTCAGCCTCCCGAGTAGCTGGGACTACAGGCGCCCGCCACCTCGCCCGGCTAGTTTTTTTTTTTTTTTTTTTGTATTTTTAGTAGAGATGGGGTTTCACTGTGTTAGCCAGGATGGTGTCGATCTCCTGACCTCCTGATCCACCCACCTCGGCCTCCCAAAAAAGTGCTGGGATTACAGGCGTGAGCCACTGCACCCAGCCACAAACATTCTTTTCTGATAAGGAACTGCAGACGTTAAGCCAGTTTCACCAGCTGATAGAGGCTGTACACAAACTGTGTCCTGTGGTTCATCTTTTGATATAAAAAGCCAAATTCTACCTCATTTTAATGCTAAAATTCTGCCCCAAAGTGAGCATGGGATGATTGTTCCATATATGTTTACCCATTGTGCATGCACTCAGCCTCCCTCATAAATATGTATAGCTCTCCCCCCAAATCTGCTGAATATGTATGACTCTGTTGTGTAATATGGACCCTGTGAGGCATAAAACCCAACCTGCTCCTTCCCTCCTCGAAGAGAGAACACATTTGGTCCACACCTCCTGGTTTGCAAACGAATACACCCATAAAGCTCTCCTTTCTACTATTTACCCATGCCGGCGATCTTTTGCACAATAAAGGGTAATGTTCTGGAAGTATCAGCGAGGCATCAGAATTTCTAAGCAGGGAAGAGAGGAAGTCAGCTTTGCACATTATTTATTTGTTTATTTTGAGATGGAGTTACGCTCTTGTTGCTCAGGCTGAAGTGCAGTGGGGCAATCTCGGCTCACTGCAGCCTCTGCCTCCCGGGTTCAAGCGATTCTCCTGCCTCAGCCTCTTGAGTACTTGGGATAACAGGCGTGAGCCACCACACCCAGCTAAATTTGTATTTTTAGTAGAGACAGGGTTTCGCCATGTTGGTCAGGCTGGTCTCAAACTCCTGACCTCAGGTGATCCACCCACCTTGGCCTTCCAAAGTGCTGGGATTACAGGTATGAACTGCTGTACCGGGCTGCAGCTTTGCACTTTAGATGGTATACTAGGAGGCAAGGAAGAGGATGTGATAGGCAGTCTCTGAATTGTCCTTAATGATTTCACATCCCAGTATTCACACCCTGGTGTAATTTCCTCCGCTTGAGTATGGATGGAATTTATTAATTCCATTCTAATGAATAGAATATGTTAGAAGTGATGGGTTGTCATTTCTGAGATTTGATTACAAAAAACTCCCTGTGGCTTCTGTTTTGGGCACCTTCTCTTGTTCTCTTGCTCACTTGCTCTTAGGGAAGACAGCAGCCATCTTGTGAACTTCCCTGTGAATACGTCTATGTGTCAAAGAACGGATGACTAATCAATGGCCAGCAAGGACTTGAGGCCTTCTAACAGCTGCGAGTGAGCTTGAAAGTAGATCCTCCCCCAAGCAAGCCTTAGAACGACTGCAGCCCAAGCCAACACCTGATTGCAGCCGTGTGAGAGGCCCTTAGCCAGAGGACCCAGTTAAGCCATACCCAGATTCCTGACCCACAGAAAGGGAGATAACTAATATTTGTGGTTTTAAGTTTTACCTAATTTTAAGGTAATTTGTTATGTAGCAATAGATAACTAATATAGAGGGATTAGAAGCAAACAGAGAAGTAGGGAAATTAGGAGGGGGTAGTGGTTGTAGCCCATCTCTCTAATAATGAGAACCTGAATTGTGCAGTGGCTGTGCAGGTGAAGAGCAGAAGATGAATTTGAGATATGTCTGGAAAAAGAATAGAAGACATTTGGCAAGGGAGTTGGATGTGGGAAGGAGGGAGAAGGCAGAGGAGAGCGCAATGCCAGTATTTGGTAATGTGAGGGATGGTATTTGCTAGAGTTGCCAGCATGCAGGTCACTGGGGATGAGTTTTAAAAGTGGCTCCTTGAGATTTCTGGCAACAACAAGATAGATCAACAAAGCAGACTCAAGGTTGGTCAAAGAAAACAGCCACTGTGGTCTGGGGAAGAAATAATGCAGAAAAATGGAATCAAGGAAAAGCTGGAGGGAATGCTCTTTCCTTAGTTTGATTTACTTGTCAAAGTGTATGGTATGCCATTCTCCTCTTCATCTAGCCATTCTCTCCACAAATGTTTACTAAGTGCTTTCTCTGTGCTAGGCACTGGGGACACACAAGTAAACACACAAGTCCCTGCCTTCATAGTGTTCCTAACTTGGTTGCAGAGAAACAGTAAGATTGAGGCTAGGACTTTTTAGCCACTCCTGCAGGGCTCTGAGGGTCTAAATCTGTGCTGTCTGTTATGTTAGGCACCGCCCTCCTGTGGCTATGAGACACTTGAAATGTGGCTGGTCCAAATTGAATGTGCTGTAAGTGTAAAATACACCCTAGCTTTCAAATATGTAGTTCAAAAGAAAAGATTGTAAATGATTTCAATAATTTTTGAATATTGAATATTGATTTTAGTATTATCACTGGATAACATTTTGTATGTTTAAAATAAATAAAATAATTAAAATATATTATTTAAATTAATTTCATGTTTCTTTTTAAATTAGTGAATTAATTTAAATAATATATTTTACTTATTTTAGCTATTAGAAAATTTAATAGCTAAAATATGGCTATTAGAAAATTCAAAATTAAAATTATATATTAAATATATCTCACATTATCTTTTATGTTGGACCTCACTGACTAAACCTGTGTTCCTTACCAGCTTTATCTCTCAGTGACTTTCATTTTAGTTAATGAAAGGTTTTTTTTGGTTTTCGTTTTTTTTCGTTGAAAGTAACAGAAACTTTGTGGGGAAATGAAAATTAAAAGTTAGGGGAATTGATTGCAAGGGTCTTCTGAATCAAAGGCATGGTTGATTGAGCAGTCTGGTCAAGGAGCGGGCTTGAGGGGCCTCTGCAGCAGAGCTTCACAGGCGTTAATGTGATCGGACTCCATTTTTGAATTTGACATGCCACATTCCAATTTCTGAGAAGACAGAATCTGACCAGCTCAGTTTAAATCAGGTGTATCTACTCCCGATCCAGCTGCTATGGCTACGGGAAGAATGCACTGTGAGCTGCCCACTGCTTTTTTCCCACCCTTACCCTCCAGCCACTATGTTCCCTAAAAGGCAGCATGAGCTCTCAAATCTCTAGGGGTCAGCAAACCTTTTCTTTCAAGGGCCAGATAGTCAATATGTCTTTCGTTTTGTAATTCATAGGGTTTCTTTTGCAACCACTTCATTTTGCCCTGCAGAGCAAAAGCTGCCAGAGTCAATACATAGTGATTGGACATGGCTGTGTTTCAGTGAAATTTCATTCCCAAAACCAAGAGGTGGGCCATAGTTTTTCAACCCCTCAACTGTACTTCCTGTTCCCTCTGCCTGGACTATCCTTTCACTGCTTCCTTCCAGAAAGTGCCTAGTCATCCTTCTGGTCTCAGTTCAGATGCCACTTCTTGGAGGTTTCCGCTAACCTTCCTCTCCTGACTGGTTAGTTGCTCCTTCTCTATGCTCCCACAGACCCCTGTATCCTATGCATGCACTTCTCATATTCTATTGTCATTGTTCTTTTCTAACCACTAGCTTACTAGTTCTGGGTCTCATTTGTTGTAAATGTACCACCTGGCATTCCTGGCACATGGCACACACTTGAGTGTCATTGGATGAGTGGAAGAAACCACGAACCTTGTGCTTGACACATAGTCAGACTAGATGTCCTGAGATCTTGGGTAGTGGTGAGAATTCTGGGCTTTTAAAATTAGCGGCATGAGAGGCACCTCCTGTAACTCCAATACTTTAGAAAAGCATGGGTGAATGTTTTATGACAGGAGAAGTGGAAAATTCTAAGGGCTGCAAGCCCTGGATAATGTGATAAGCCACACCTCAGCTGGGGTGAAACCAGGAGTGCACTCCTTGGAGGAGGCTTTGTGCTCCTTGGCAAGGTTCCCTGTGGAGGCCCCATCAGGCCCAGTGGGTCATTAGAGAGACAGTGTTGGGTCGAGGGCAGTCTTGGCCCACAGTCACCTACAGTCACAGTTACAGGGCAGCAGAATGGACCTTGCTTGACCCAAGGGCTTGCTGAGTAACATCCAACAGATCCTGGACAAGGGCAAGAGAGGCTGTGAGGCCAAAGACAGTGCTCATGGCCTCTGCAAGGCTTTATCCAGCTAAGCATATTGTCCCTGTTGCTTCAAGAGAGGAAGGAGAGTTTCTCCTTTTAATGTCACACTTAAATGAGACACCTTTGGGCAATACAGACCTGATAGGGCCTTTCCTGGGTGTTTTGCAAAAGAAAACCAAGAGTAAAAGAGCAATGGATCTTCCATGTCATTGTGGACCTTGAATGGCTTACCTGGGCCCCTCATGGGGATGGTGGGCTGGGGCAGGTGACCTGGGACCACTGGTGGCATGTTTTCCATATGATAGAGCTGATGACCAGCAGAGTGGATGAGGAGAGCAGGGCCGGGATGGTGATCACTGCAGCTTGCAAGCCACCCATACTTGGCCAAAGGGATGGGGCATCAGGGCACCGCAGCTTGTAAGCCACTCACGACTGGACAAAGAGATGGGGTGTCAGGGCAGGGGCAGTGGACTTCTCCCCCAGGGCAGGCTGTGCTCCTAGCCCTCAGCAGCCTTGGCCCACACAACATTGGGCTCCCACGACATGGAGGAGGCATGGTGCAGAGCAAACGCAGGCTGGGAGGCAAAGATTGAGTGACCTTGAGCAAGTGGCCAATTGTTCTTCCCCTAGTGTTTGGCACTTAGAAAGTGCTGGGGACCTGCTTGTGGACCCAAAAGGAGAGATGTGATCCTAATACCACCAGATGCTTTACATGCCTTGTCTTACTCAACCTGGCAAGCTACCTCTACTGCTACTGCTTACCAGCTGGTGAAACTGTGATGCAGAGGCTGGCTTCTCTGAGGCTAAAATGTTTATAAGGAGCAGAGGCAGGATTTGAACCCAGCTCTGCATGTTGCCAGGCCTTCATGCTATCCATGTGCTTCCCCACAAGCATGCTGTGAACACTTACCACGAGCCATGCTGTTCCTCCTTCCTGGACCACTTTGCCCAGCGCTTACTCAGTGTGCACGTCTCAGCTTCAGCAGAACCTCCTCCAGGAGGAACCTCTTCTCTGAGTTCCTGAGAGCCCCTCTTGTTCTCCTGAGTCCTCAGCCTGTGTGCTATGTTTGCCTGGTCACCATCAGTTCTTTGAGATAGACCTGGGATGCGGCTGTTGTTGCCTATCTTAGTGCCTAGCAAGCTGTAGGAATTGTTGGGTAAGCGACTGAACGAGGGAGTGAAGAGCACAGTGAGGCTCCCCAGGCCCAGCCCTTCCTCCCCACCCTGCAGGTAATGTATTTCTTTCTTTGGGACTTGCCCAAAACCAATACTTGTCTGGACTGAGCTGGGGAAGGTGGACCTGAGCTAGGCTGAACAAACACGGCCTTCTCTTCCTGGCTGCCCCCATCCCTGTTCAGTTCTGGGCATTTGACTCCAGCCCAGGGGCCAATGCCTCCCTCCCTCCCTCCCTCCCTTCCTTCCTTCTTTCCTTCCTTTTTTGAGACAGTGCCTTGCTCTGTGACCCAGGCTGGAGTGCAGTGGCACGATCTTGGCTCACTGCAATCTCTGCCTACCAGGCTCAAGCAATTCTCATGCCTCAGCCTACCGAGTAGCTGGGACTACAGGTGCACGCCACCACACCCAGCTAATTTCTTGTATTTTTAGTAGAGACAGGTTTTCACCATGTTGGGCAGGCTGGTCTTGAACCCCTGGCCTCAAGTGATCCGCCTGCTTCAGCCTCCCAAAGTGCTGGGATTACAGGCCGGAGCCACTGTGCCTGGCCCCAGGGGCTGTTTCTGGTTCCCCAACATCTGTCTATGAAAATCAGCCAGGCCGGGCACGGTGGCTCACGCCTGTAATCCCAACACTTTGGGAGGCTGAGGCAGGTGGATCACAAGGTCAGGAGTTCGAGACCAGCCTGGCCAATATGGTGAAACCCTGTCTCTACAACAAATACAAAAATTAGCTGGGCATGGTGGTGCACACTTGTAGTCCCAGCTGCTTAGGAGGCTGAGGCAGGATAATTGCTTGAACCCAGGAGGCAGAGGTTGCAGTGAGCTGAGATCGTATCACTGCACTCCAGCCTGGGCGACAGAGCAAGACTCAGTCTTAAAAAAAAAGAAAGAAAGAAATCAGCCAGTGCTTGGTTTGGTGGGAGTGGGGGAGTGACGGTTGGCCGGGAGACACAGAGCCAGGCTTCACACAGCTGTGCCATGAACTTGCTGTGTGACCCTGAGGAAAACATCTCCTCTCTCTGGCCTCAGTTTCCTCAACTGTAGCAAGGGAAGAATGATCCCTACACCCATCACAGGGTAGTATGGGGACTAGAGGATAATAAGGAGCACGGGTTTGGGAGTCACACAGCCCTGGGTTCAAATCTGAGCTCTGCCACATAAGCGGAAAGTCATCTTAACTCTCTGGACCTTGTGTTCTCATCAGTAAAAAGGGGATAAAAATGGTATCTCCTCTTAGGCTTGTTGTGAGGATTAAATGAGGCGACAGCCCATAATAATTATTATGTTAATGATATTTCAAACCAGACCTGGTCTATAATTGGATTCATCTAATCATAAGGTGTACAGGGACTTTGAGAGAAAACAGAGCGTTTGAAAACATGGATTCCAATTGGGTTTTAGAGTTTCAGAGCTGGGAAGGTGCCTTAGAAACCACCTGGCTATATTTCCCCTTTTATAATTGGTAAGAAGACTGAGCTCCCCAGAGTGGGGATCTTACCCAACACCACACTTAACCACACTATTTGGCTAGTAAATTCCTTGGGCAGAGTATGGGCTTGGGCTGGGAAGCTGGGTATTTGCTTTGGGAACCAGAAAACTTTCAAGTGGCTCAACACCCTCCTTGGCCCACCTCTGGTATCTACCTGCCCCTGTCCCTTCCTCAGTCCCATCATTCTGAGGGAAAGCTGGCCACGGAACAAGGGCAAGTGGTACTGTCCCTTGCCCAGCTTGAGTCCAGGCCTTCCCTTGCCTCACAGTCAGGATCACCCAGGCCCCCACCTCCATCCTCCCCACTCGGGGTCTTGGGTTGGCCGCAGAGCTGAGGAGTGCAGGGTCCAGGGAGGTGGCGGGCTTCTACTTACTGCACCGATGGACGGTGCTGGAGAAGTTGCAGGGGGACTGCATAACCATCAGTGGGGTGCTGGGATTTCAGCTCAGGGGAGGTGGAGGAGGCAGATGCTCAAGGACTTCTCAGGGCATTTTATTCCTGAAAGGGAGCCAGCAGGCAGAGGTTACACCCTGGAGCAAGAGTGTTCTGGTCATCTGCTACGGTGGGTTCCCTACTCAGAATGGGGGTCAGGAAATGTGGGCTTCTAAGGGGCCCTGAGTTCACACAGCATACTAAACTGATGCTGTAGACTAACATGGAATAACAATCTTTTATTAAGTGGAAAAAGACAGGTTATGGAACAATAGGTAAAGTGTTTTGATTTATGTAGAATATGCTCACATAGAAAAAAGGCTGGGCTAAGTGCAGTGGTTCATACCTCTAGTCCCAACACTTTGAGAAGCCAAGTGGGGAGGTCACTTGAGACCAGGAGTTCAAGATGAGCCCAGGCAACATAGCGAGACCCTGTCTGTGCAAAATTTATTTTAAAATTAGCATGCCCAATAATAGTCCTAGCTACTTGGGAGGCTGAGGCACTGTGATTGTGCCACTGCACTCCAGTCTGGGTGACAGTGTGAGATCCTGTCTCAATATAAAGCAAAAAAGGAAACCTTATCATCAAAATGCTAGCAGCAGTTATCTCTGGACAGTGGCTGATGGATGATTTTTTTACTTTGTGTCTTGACTATATTTTCCAAATTTTCTATAATGAGCATGTTACAAGAAAATAAAGCGACCCAGGAAAGCAACACATTTTAAATGAGAAAATCTTTTGACCAACAATTTCATTTGTAGGAGCCTGAGGAGCCTGGGGTCCAGGGAGGTGGCAGGAGAAAGGGGTGGGTTTCTACTTACACCACAGAACACATAGAAAGATGAACAGTATGTGAAGGATGATTTTTTTTTTTTTTTGTAAAAGAAAATGACATTTGTTTATACGTAAGCAAAAATGCCTGCAGGACTCTCACTGACTGTTAATAACTGCTGACTTCTGGGACTGGGGAAGGAGAATGAGGAGAATTTCTACTTTCTACTCTGTTTATTTTAAATTTTTAAAATGAGCACAAGTTATATTATAATTTATTTAAAAAGCAAACAAATAACTTTCCTAGTCTCTGCCTCTTTTCCCTGGCTCTCCCTGCACAAAATCTAGGTGTGGGGGGTGGTCAGTGAGGGTCGCTCTGGGGGCTCAGCATCATCAGGGAGGGGTTATTTCTGGTCTGCAAGTTCCCTCCCATCTTGGAGATGGGGTCGTTTCACAATTACAGCTTGACATTAGCCAGTTTCAGCCAGAAAACATTTTCTGGCATTCTCTCTGCACCCAGCATGCAGAACCACAGGACAGGATCCCCACTGCGAGATGCTCATGCCTGGTGGCGGTGGGAGACCCAGCGTCCTTCTTGGAAAGCCCAGGATCAGTGAATCTCCTGGACCTGGAGGACTGACACAGCCCGCCTTGAGTGGGACATGAAGGATGAGTAAGATTGCAACAGTAAGGAAAAGGAGGGCATTAGGTAGGGGGAAGAGGATTCCAAAAGCAGATTCATTAAAGCCAAAAATATGCTTATCTAACGTTGTATGCATAGGTTGTTTTCCTCCTGCAGAGGAAGCCCCTGCAAACAGAAAGGCTGTGGTGCATGGCCATTAGCCTGTATTGGGCTGCTGATGGGGAGGGCTGAGTGCTGAGGACTGGGGCAGGAGTGGGACAGATCAGCTGGAAAGACAGGAGCCACCAGCAGCTGCCGTAGTGCTGCCATATGGTGTCATAGGAAGTCCCCTATCTCTTTCTGTCCTCCCCATAATCTTTCCCCTGCTGCTTGTCAGGGTGTCTGAGATCCCACCATCAGCTACTTTTCTGCTGGGAGGGTTCCTATTATAAATGTGCATAGGTCGTAGACAGGGAGACATCTTAAATAGTAAGCCAGTTACCCTGAGGAACACAGGAGGGTAAATTTTGATGGAGGAATGAAAGAAGTGGGGAAGGACTTTCCAGAGTGTGGCAGAGGGGGGTCCCTAAGAGGAAAGGGGGATGAGGGGGTACCACTGGACAAACTCCAGGAAGCTGCCTCAGGCTAGAACCTTTGCCTGTCCCTCTTGTTGAGCCGATGAGGAACAGGGATGCTTAAGGTGGTGATGAAGGAGCTGTCCAGGGTCATCAGTGAGTCAGAGATGGAGCTGGGGTTTACCCAGGTCTCAACCCACAGCCCCACCCTGGTGAGAGGCACACACCTCCAGCCTCTCTGCTTTTATTGGTGACTTCTTGGGTCCCATATCTGCTTCTCCCTTCTCCCAATGGCAAGAACAGAGTTGCTGGGCCCTAGGACCTCGCTTCTGGTTGGCAGATCTGGCAGCTTGGTCAGGGAGGGCCTTTGGCCTGGGGTATGTGGTGAGCAGAGGAAGCAGGCACAGGGGCTCAGCCTGCAGGGAGTGAGGGGACAAGAGCCCCTTTTCTGGGGAAAAAGATGTAAGAACATTCATACCACTTGATATATCCCAGGGCTTTCTCTAGTGCCATGAAATCAGGGAACCCCCTTGGACCATCAGTCCCAATGCTCTCACTTACCTGGGACTCCCTGCAGCTCCAGCAGCTGCCTGGGCTGGGCTTTGTCCTTGCTGTGGCTGGTGCTAGCTCTGAACTGTGTTGTCAGCAAGGGAGGACCAGGTGTGGGCAGGTATGAAGTGGCTCTGCCCTGGAGGTCCAGGCCAGCTGTTTCTTCTCCTTGGAGAGGATGACAGAGGAAGGCACCCAGCTCCTGGTGCCTGGGGTTGTTGGAACCATCCTCTCTCCTTCTCCGTCTGCTCAGGCTCCAGGTTCCCAGGGGGTAAGAGGAGGCACCAGAATCCACAAGAGGGAGACTGAAGTTTGCATGAAAAGAGCTGATGGCTGGGAGTCAGGAGACCTGGATCTGGCCCTGACTGTGCCCTGCAGGCTTTGCATCTATGTCCCAGTTTTCTTCTCTGTACATGGCAGGGTTGAGATAAGGGGTCTCTCCTCAGCCATGCTGGGGCCCATGATACTGACTGGCATGCTCACCCCAGGGAGGACTTCCTGATTTGATCACCCTTTTGCTCCCTCCTTCTCCTCTTGAAGGAGCTGCAGTCCCCAATTCTGATAGGCACTCTTGTACCCCCGCAGACCTTCTTAGATATGGGACCCTTCATCTCTGAGCACCTCCCTCCTAAGCCCTGGCCCTGCCCCTTCCAGCCTGGCCTATGTTCCTTTTCTTTGCCTGGGCTTGGGCCCTCTCAGCTGGTTAATCTCTCTCCCCTATGTGCTGACTGGGAACCAGGACACCTGAGTTCTGATCTCAGCTCTGCCGTCGGCTGTGTGATGTGGAGCTAGAAACTAACCTTCTCTGGGCTTCAGGTTGGACTGGAGGATCACTCAGACCCTTCCAGCATTCACATTTGATCACATCTAATCCCACAGTTTTGGGAAGCTCACCAGGACCTGAGGTTTTGTGCCTCTGATGCCAGCTTCCTGAAAGCCCTTCCCTGGTCCTTGTCATGACATCAGGGTAGGAAGTCCCTGGGTCTCTGGTCCACAGTGTCAGCCCTTCCCCCACTTCATCTAATTTCAAGGAGCAGGGAGCATTTTGTAATAGAAATATGATAGAACTGTCGAAATTTTGGAAGCAGATTGAAAACTGTTTGTTCTGTTAGGTTGATAGGTGCAGCAAACTACTATAGCACACATTTACCTATGTAACAAACCTGCATGTCCTGCACATGTATCCCGGAACTTAAAAAAAGAGAAAACTGTGCTATTTTGAATTTAGCATTAAAAATAGATTCTTTTCATCAATATATAAAATAAAAACAAAGGAAAATGAACACATTTCAAAATAAAAGTACTTCCCCCTCCTCCCCTCTCCTACTTTTTTTTGGAGGCTGTGCCTCCCTTTTGTGGTTCAGGATTACAGGAAGATTGTGTAGAATCTTCGGTGTCCCAGAGTAAGGGGAAATAACCGTGTTCTGATGGGCAGTGATAATTCAGCACCTTGGTTAGTACTCTACCTTCCTCTCCCACCTCCCACCTTCCTCCTAGCCCTCTGTATTTAAGCCTGTGATATGGGACCTTTGCAGTTGACCTTGTGGTGTGTGCTTAGGGGTGGTGAACAGAGCTGGGACCCAGGCAGGAGGGGAGGAGACAGAGAGTGCTGCCCAGGTGTGAGCAGTCAGCCTCTCGAGATGGCCTCCCTGGCAGGAGGGAAGGCCCCATCCCCAGAGCCCCTGAGCTGAGTTCTGTGCTGCCAAGAGAACTTATCTCTGTTGTTTTCTGTTCCTGCTGCCACCCCAGAGAGAAGGAGCCAGAGCTAATGGCCTTGTTAGATGCTGAGCAGTGCAAGCTGTGAGACCTCACATTAGACTTACAGAATCCTGGACCATCAGAGCTCAGGCCCTGGCAATTAATCAGCTAGAATAGATACCTAACCCTTCCCCAATAGAGATGGGGAAACTGAGGTCCAGGGAAGGAGAGAGACTTGCTCAGGGTCACATGGGGCCTTTCTAACTCCACTCCTGGCCCTGGGAGACACATGAAGCTTGGCTCACAATTTTGAGACTTGACTTACAATTGCACAATTCCATGGTGGCGTGGAGCCTGGTTTAACCTCCCACGTTAAATCCCAGGGGGATCACAGTCCTGGTGGCTGCTGCCCGTCACTGAAGCCATCGTCAGAGTTGAGAAACATTTCCAGAGAGGTCCAGGAAAGGGACTTCTGGCTTTAGCTTTGGATGGACCTGGTCTGATGTCCAGCTCTACTGCTGGCTGTGGGTCCTCTGGGAAGTGATGTTTCCCTGCTCAAACACTGAGATAATGATACCAGCCTCAGGGGTATGTCTCGATGGTTAGATAAGGTGTAAAAAGTACCAGTACTTTGCTTGCTGACTACAAATGGGGGCTCTGAATGGGGTTACTGCCATTCTACCATTTTTATCTGTCCTGGGTAAGGCCTTTGTTGATCCCTCCTTCCTTCTCAAGCCTGGCCTTTGTCCCCTCTCTTAATGTGTTAAATGTGGGGTTCATGATATCAGCCTGACAACCCCAGATTCTTTCATTCAGGAATTCTCTGGATGTGTATCAAATATATCTCTTGGAGACACCCCCATTTCCAAGAGTCCCCAGTTGATGTAAATTAGGCCTCTATAGTTACTTCCAGACACTTGGAAACTGTGAGTAAAGCCTGGGAAGTGGCTAGCATTTCTTGGAGCTGCTGCTGAGGCTGAGTTGGGGGAAGGTGGAATGCGCCATGGAGGGGGTGCTCCGACCCCAGAGGGAGAAGGCTGAGCGAAGACAGATCCACTGAGCCAAAATGAGAGGGCATGGTTTGAGGGCAGTCACAGGGATCTGAGAGGATGGGGGAGGGCTTGGGATACTCTAGTCTCAGAATCACCCCAGTCACTTCCCTGTCAACTGGGCTGCTCTCCATCAGCCAGTCAGAGACCCCTCCACCCACCCGTGCCAACAGCCCCTCCCCCATCCTTGTTCTCATCCCTCTTCCTAGAAACCCAGGCAAGTCAATGACTGGCATGGTTCCCTCTCCCCTCGCCCCAGCTCCACGCTGTAGATGAAGATCCACCTGTGGTCTGCAATCTAACTTCCCTCATTCTGCAGGTGAGGAGGCCGAGGATGTCTTAGGGTGTAAATAACAGAAAGCCAACACCAGTCCAGGGCTCCCAGGGGTGCTGTGCTCCCTGCACACTGCAGAGAGCGCCCAGTGGCCTGGGAGACACAGTAGCAAATGGAAGAAGCTGCTTCCCTCATTTCTGCTTGCCAGCATACTTTCACAAGCCTCTGACTCTGTGACCATGTGCAGCTCCCTGGAGGGATGCTTTGGAGACAAGATAGAGTAGTGGGCATGGCCCCTCGTGTCTCTTACCTGAGTCACTATATTCCTTAAAAGATAATTGAACCTAGTCCTTGCCTTTTCCTGTACGGAAGATAGCGTCTAATGGTTTTCATGATTATGCCTCTGTAATCTATAGCCCAGACACACTCTTACATGCAAACGTTGATGTGACTCTGCTTTAATGTTACTTCTGAGCAAATGAGATGTGATTTTGCATGTACTAAACCTCCACCACCTGTGTATAGCAGTGGGCTAAAATACTATCCTGAGGCTGACTGATAGAACCTCTCTAAAGGGCCACTGCTGGGCTCTAGGCCTATCTATAGTACTCAGTAAGACTTCTAAGTAAAGTGAACCTTAATTCTTTAAAAGCTTGATATTTCTTCTTTAGTCAACAGTCTTTTCCACTTAAGTGTGCACAGCCCATGTATCCGCATGCAGAGCCTGTCCTAACTCCCAGCCAGGATGCTTCCCTATCAGTCAGAGGTGGGATAGACCTCAGCACTGTCCTGGCCTAGGCGGTCCCTTACCCATCATAGACCATAAGGAGAAAGACTTCTTAGGTCAGAGCCAGTCCAGAGGTTCAGGAAACCCACACAGCTCCAGACACTGACTCTGGGAGGCAGCTGGGGGGATAGGGTAGGGCCTCCTTAAGTGCACTGCACTTTATAGCTTACCAGTGAATCATGTGAAATCGGTGTTACCCTCATCGTCCATGTGGGAACAGTCCCAGAGAGGGTGGTCCTTTTTCTAAAGTCACACAGTGATGGAGCCTGGACTTGAGCTGAGGTCCGTGTGGTTCCCGAGACCAGGCTCTTGCCACTGCCCCATGAGCTGCCCACTGCCTGCTCCCAAGACTACCACCACCTCTCCTCCAGGTAAGGACTGACAGCCTTCCCTGGCTGGTAAGTTTTTGGACAGGTTTGTGGTGTGGCACTTGCCAGCATGGGATATGGGACTCTAGGTAAGTCATGGCTTCTCTCTGAACCCCATTTTTCCTCCTCTGTAAAATGAGCATAATACTATTTACCTAGCCGGGCTGCTTTGTGGATTAGCTCTGCTCATGTGTGTGCACTGCCTGGGACATAGCTGGGTGGGCCTGTGTGTTTGTCAGAATGAGTGGAACTGGCTACTGACATCTGTAACTTTAATACAAATTGATCATAACTCATAAAACGGGCAACATTTTAAATAAAAATACTTCTGGGGTGGCCCAGATTCTGGTAGTTGAAGGGGTGGGGTAGGGCTGACAATTCCTCTTGCCCAAGGGAGGCCCCCGCAGGTGGGGGGCCGCCACTAAGAACCCCCTATGTTTAGCTCTTCTGGCTACCTTGGGATGGTGTGTTCAGAGACCCCAAGTGCAGAATCTAGGCCCCAGAACTAGAAAGAAAAGTCAAGGCCGGGGAGACATTTAGGCTGAGTCTTGCAGCCCACTGCTCCAGTTCCCACCTCTGGGCAGGGATAGAACAAAGGGGCAGGACAACCCTGGATGTGGACTCCACCCTCTCCTGAGTTCTTCACGACTGGATGCTGTGGCAAAAAAACGCAGGCGGGGCTTGCTCAACCCACCCGAACTTCCTTCTAGTGAGCCTTTTTGTATGACTGAAGTTGGAAGGAGGAAAATGACATTTCCCAGACTCCCTTGCAGCCAAGGTTCTGGATCTGACTTAAGTTCCCCCAAACAGAATCTCTTGTAAAAATTTAGATTTGGGAACTGAGTGAAGTGGGAGAGGGGCAGGCCTCAGGACATCCATTGGCTGGCACGGACTGTGGCAGAGGGAGCCTAGTTCTGCAGTCAGCAGCTTTCTGGCGCAGTGGCTTCCTGCAGATGGGGGCAGCTTTCCTGGTCACAACAGACATGATGAATCTGGCGCTGGGAGTCGTTCCTGGAAATTCAGCAGAGTCTGCTTCTCCAGCTCTTCCAACAATGTTGCAAGCCACCAGGGGCCAGGTAATAAATCCTTGTCTAATCAAACCAGCTACAAGTGGCTCTTGTTTTCTGCAGCAGGATCCTAACTGAGATAGAAGCCAAGTCTGACGAGGGGTACCAGCCAACAGCCCCTCCCAGTGCTTGGGTCCTAATTACGACAACTGCTTCTGGAAGCCTCCTGCACCCTAGCAGGTCACTGAGGCTTGGCTGAAGAGGGTTGGCTGGACTCTTGTTCAGAGCTGCTGGGGACCTCGATCATCCAGGGAGGCTCGTCCTGCAGTTGCTTTTAGGCTAATGGGCTCTGCATCAGCTTTGGGTATACTCCAACCCTGACCTTGGGCCTGTGCGCAGGAAGGTGGTGGTACATGACTGTAATGTGTGGACTCAACTACCAGGTGCCTTCCACAGGCCACAGCATCATCACTGAGCAGCAGATCGGTGGGAAAAGTAGGAACCATATAGTTCTTGGTGTGGGGGTGGCAGGAGAGGTTGGTTCTCAGGAAACCCTCGGACACTACCTGTGTCCACTGTGGACTGGGGTCAAGGGTAAATGGCCCGTCACTAGCTTGGTCAGGGGCAAGTCTTAGGCCATGGGACATAAGAGGGTGCTGTGTGTCTTTCGGGCTGCCAACTACTGGCCATGCTCTGACACTTCCTGAGGCCAGGGCTGGGCAGGAGGGAGACACTGGAAGGTAGTCCCCTGCCCCTGAGAGGATGGGGCTGAGGGTTGGGCAGGGGTTGCCCTGAGGAGAAGCCATGTCACATCCTTGGATCAAAGCTGTATCCCCATCAAGGTCAGAGCTACAGAACATCGATGCTGGAAGAGAGTTTAGGAAGTAGGGAATGCAACCTCCATTTTACAGACAGGGACATGGAGACTGGAGGGTAAACAACTGGCCTGAGGTCTCCAGTGGCCACAGTGGGCCGTAGTCCAGGTCTTCTATCTCCTGGGCAGGGCTCTTGCAGGTGGCAGTGGCGCTAGGAGGCTGTGGTCTCCTTCGGCCTGGACTAGATGCGGACGGTGTTGATCCGCAGTGGCTGAACGTTCTTGCCATTGGCGTGGCTCTGGCCAGGGCTGAAGTAAGAGCAGAGCTTGCCAGGGAACTTCTCGCGGAAGGTGTAGAGCCAGGACATGTCATCAGCATTGTAGAAGATGAGCAAGCCTTGATCATAGTCCAGGAAGACGCCCACCTTGTCAAGCTTGTCCCGGACGTTGAGCCGCGTCCAGGGCTCCGTGCAGGCGCTGTACTGGTTGCCATCGTGCATCACGATGCAGTAGAAGCCACGGCTGGGCTGGATCTGGATGCTGCCCTTGCGGCTTGCAGCTTCGTGTGCCAGCCCGATCACCCACTGGGTCTTCTCTGCCACCACCACCTCCCAGTAGTGGACGCCACTACTGAAGGCTTCAGAACCCAGCACCGACACCTCCACATCGAAGCGCTTTGGTGAGTCCTGCAGCGGCTGTGGGTGCAGGTTGCCGTAAGCCACAATGGTGCAGTCGTCCGACAGGATCAGGCGCTGGTGGGCTGTGCCTGGGTCCAGGGTTAGGGCGGCTGGCACTGTGGGGGATGGAGGAGGGAGAGGAGATGAGTGGGGAGAAGGCTGTGGACCCACCATGCAGTGCCTTCCTGAGGGCAGAGTTCTGGTTGGTACGCAAGAGGCCTCTGACCTGCTGTGTGACCTCAAATACAAGTCTGCCCTCTCTGGGCCTCATCTTCCTCCTCTGTAAAATGGAAGGGTGGTGGTTAAGGTCCTTCCAGATATTATCTGCAGGGGAGCAGGGGCTACAGCTGCTTGTTCACTGCCGGATGCCCAGGTCGAAGGACATAGTGGGCACTGGCAAATGTTTGTTGAATTAACCAGAATGAGGCCTAGAATTGGGGAATTTTAGAGCTGAGAGGGAGCTTCCAGATGATCCAGTTGCTACTGCCCCCTAGGGGGAATGGGGAAATTTGTGAGTGTGTTCAGGTCGTCTTAACGACAGCTGGGATCCAGGGATGCTAAAGACCACGAAACGGACAGGACAGTTCTGCAAAGGGAAGTTCTGCCCCACACCTTCCCTGACTCCCAGTGATTTCCACATGTCCCAGCAGACATTCATGTGGATGAAAAATCTTTTTTATAAGGATCAGAAACTATAACCTAATTCCATTTCATGTATAAACATGAAATAATTTTTTGCAGTTTTAATATACACTGAATATTTCAGAATGCAACCACCGTGTAAATGAAGGGAAGGCTGCATCTGTTTTGTTTGGAACTTCCCTAAGAAGTGTTTGTTTTCTTGGAAAATACATCCCTAAGGACAATACCACTGACCGAGACAACCTACCTGTATAGGCATTTGAGGCAGGATGGTGTTTTACCTATGACGAGAGGACCTGGCTACTTTGCTATGTTTTCTAGTGTGATTGTGGGTGAGCATCTACATGTTGACATACAAAATATTTTATTATTAATAATTTCCTTCTATTTTCCTTTATATTAATAGTCAGAGTATGTATATATGTACGTATACACACACAACACTTGAAACTGTGAAAAGGTTACACTTGAAATTGTAAAAAGGTTATATTATCTTTGAGATACTACAAATGATTTGTTAGGAAAAGTAGACAATGGGTCTGAAAAGATTGAAAACCATGAATTCTAGGCCACCTCTTCCATTTGACAGATGAGGAAACTGAGACCCAGAGGGGAGACATGACAAACTTAGATCATCCTGCAAATACTGGCAGAGCCAGGACTAACCAAGGCCATCTGCAATCTAGCTCCAGTCCTTTCTCGCAGCCAACCTCTCACTTCTGCCCCCTGCCTGACTCAGGTCCAAAGCCTCTGCTCACATGGTTCCCTCCACCTCCTCCTCTCTGCTTGTTGTAACCATCCCCAGAGGCTCAATTCAAAAGGCCCACCCTGTGGGAAGCCTTCCTGGTCGCCCAGCAGATGTGCTTATTCTGTCCTCTGAAATTCCTTTTTCTTCTTCCTTTTCTTATTTATTTATTTATTTTGGAGACAGAGCCTTGCTCTATCCCCCAGGCTGGAATGCAGTGGTGTGATCTTGGCTCACTGCAACCTCCACCTCCCAAGTTCAAGTGATTCTCCTGCCTCAGTCTCCTGAGTAGCTGGGATTATAAGCACCTGCCACCACGCCTGGCTAATTTTTTGTATTTTTAGTAGAGATAGGGTCTCGCCACGTTGGCCAGACTGGTCTTGAACTCCTGACCTCAGGTGATCTGCCCACTTCGGCCTCCCAAAGTGCTGGGATTACAGTCATGAGCCACCATGCTGGCTTCTTTTTTAAAAAAATAGAGACAGGGTCTCACTCTGTCACCCATGCTGGAGTGCAGTAGTGTCATCATAGCTCATTGGAGCCTCCAACTCCTAGGCTTAAGTGATCCTTCTGCCTCAGCCTCTTGAGTAGCTGAGACTATAGGCATGCATCACTATGTGGAGCTAATTTTTAAATTTTTCATAGAGATGAGGTTTCGCTACGTTGGCCAGGCTGATCTCGAACTCCAGGCCTCAAGTGATCCTGCTGCCTCAGCCTCTCACAGTGCTGGGATTATAGGTGTGAGCCACCGTACATGGCCTGAAATTCTTTAGCTTTATTTGTGCCCTGCTACTGGCATGCGGTATTATCTTCTGTGATCACATTTTGCCCTATTTCCCCATTTGCACCAAGAGGACAAGGACTGTGTACTATCTAACTGGGCTCTCCCTTGTGTGTCCAGAGCCCAGCCCAGGGCCTGGCATGTGGCAGGTTTCCGGAAAGACTCACCAAATTAAACTGGCCGTGTTTGTGTTGGGCAGGTGGCATGGGCTGCATCACCTGGTTCTGGGCTGGCCACACCGGCTTAGCAGGTCTGACTCTAAAAATTTCATGAACTCTTGTTAAGACCTCTGTTTACTCTCTGCTCCCTGAGGGAACTGATAACTAGCCAGAGGAGAAGGAGGAACCTGGGATTGGCTTTCCTTAGCCTGAGTGACTGTTTCCAGGCAAGAGCAAGACAGAGGTGAGGAAAAGTGGGAAGAAGGAATGTTGCCTCCGTTCCTTGGGGGTCTTGGACATCCAGCTCTCTGGCTCTTTCCTTATCTGGCAAAGTGGGGATGTGGTTATGCTTGGCGGGAGCATTCCCCCTACTTCAGTTGCCTCTGTTGGCTGCATTCACGCACAGAAATAATGATGGGGACTGTCTCCAACAGGGAGCCACATCCAGTCCCTGAACTGTGCCTCTGTTCATATACCCACTGGACCGCTGACCTGTATCAAGTTCCTTCCATGATCTTTGCCAGGAGTAAGTTTAGTTCTGCATTTTACCCTCTGTTTCTGTCGTTTGGACTTAGAGGGCTGTATGGAAGTAATTAGCCCTGTGAATAGAGGGGTCAACGGAAACACAATCCTCTGTCCAGGGACATAGAAGACGGGGAGCCAAGAGAAGACGGACACTGATGTTTCATCCTGGGGTCTGACTGGCCACAGGCAGCTTGTCAAAACCAGGGGGCCCCTGCCCAGTGGAATGTGGGGAATTCCCACAGTGGGGTTGGGAGGTGGGAGTGGGAGGGAGCTGTAGGAGGAGTGTGTGGTAGGGGGAAGAGCTAGGGCGAGAAGAGGAATGTAATCAGACATAGGTGGGCCACCCCTATGACAGTGGGATGTGGATTCCACTCAGGTGTGGCGGCGGAGGGGCAGAAGAGCGATGCACCGTGCCCAGGCATGAACAGCAGCAGTTCAGAGTGCTGGGGGAATCTAGGCATAATATCTAAGGCACCTGGATGATTTGAGACCAGCTACAGGCAGCAACCAAGGCTCAGGGCAGAAGGACTGGTGAGGGGTGGGCGTACTCTCGAGCAGGCATGAGGGCTCAGCCTCAGACTTGTAGCTTATGTAGGGCAAGGTAGGCCACTTGTGGTACCACTGATGAGTGGGAGGGTATCCTAGGAGGGAGACAAGGGGGCTCTCAGTGGGTCTGAGACCAGCAGACAAAGATGAGCCTGCAGATTGGAGGAAATCCTGACCCACCGAATGCCAGCCCTGGCGAGTGGACCTGCACTGCTTGAAGCCCAGGGGACAGGATGGGTACAGGGCCTGCCACTCACTGGGCTGGCCTAGGGGCAGGGCCTGCCACTCTCTCAGGCAGGGGGTGTGGCCTGACTCTTAGGAGGCTTCTATACCCCAAGGGGTGAGGCTGGGCAGGGCCTGGCACCCTGGCTGGAGCCACCTCCAAGGCCTTGCATGCATCATTAACACAGGGTCTTGGCTCCTGGGGCTCCCTCCCTGAGGCTAGGGCTAACAGGAATAACAACCTTCAGACCAGAGAGGGACCTGGAAGGGGCATGGCAATACCTCTTCCCCCTCTGAGAAGTCAGTCCCTCCATCTGTCCCTCATCCCTAGGAGGTGACAGGCGCAGCGAAACAAGTGTAGTCCCTGGGGGCTCACTATTCTACAGGTCAGAGCTCATCTCTAAGTCCCGGGACACCAAGATTTATAAAAACAAAAAGCCAGACACTGAGGCAGCCCATCTGGTCTCCAGGTGTGTTCTCCATTTATTTAAGCCTCTCTGAGACCTTGAGGTCAAAGGCATTCAGGAAGGATCATGAACTGTGGAGGTCCCAGGAGATGTTTCCCGGCCACCACTGAGCAATCACATTCTGCCCAAGCAGCGGAGAAAGCCCTCCCGGGGCACAGCCCAGCACAGCTGCTTGGCAGTGAGTGGATTGTGTTTCTTTGTTCTCAAGAACAGAGGCTCCGAGCATGCAGAGGCCTGACAGAACATGAAAGGCTGGCTGTCAGCGTTTTCCTCTGGCCAGGCCTTTAAAAAACCTGGTTCCTTAGTCCCTCAGATGTACAGGGAAGGCATGTGCAAAAACATTCTCACACTCACTAGCTCATTGGAGCACCACGACAGTCCCAGGGGCACAAATTGTTCTAGCCATTTTTCAGAAGAGGAGACTGAGGCTCCAAGGAGACGACTCTGAGGTAAGTGGCTTGCTCAAGCTGCCACTTGGGGAGGAAGCAGAGTTGGAACTTGAGCTGAGGTCTTTTCACATCATGCTTTTCCCAGCATGTGGCCCCAGAAAACCTGTTCAGCAAGATGGGAAGCCGGGTGCGGTGGCTCACGCCTGTAATCCTAGCACTTTGGGAGGCCGAGGCAGGTGGATCACCTGAGGTCGGGAGTTCGAGATCAGGCTGACCAACATGTAGAAACCCTGTCTCTACTAAAAATACAAAAAATTAGTCGGGCATGGTGGAACATGCCTGTAATCCCAGCTACTTGGGAGGCTGAGGCAGGAGAATTGCTTGAACCCGGGAGGCAGAGGTTGTGGTGAGCCGAGAT
>NC_045434.1:189515654-189549648 GCF_002776525.5 Piliocolobus tephrosceles | reverse complement strand
AAAAGACTGGGGAACCATCTGTCGATTCATGATAATAATAACAATAAACAGACAGGAATCAAGTACTTACTAAGTGTTACAGGATCATTATTACAAACAAATACTTTAATCTGCACAGCTACCCTGGGAGAGAAATGCAACTATCCTTGTTTTACAGATGAGGAAACTGGGGCTCAGAGAGGGGAGAGAATTGCCCTGGGTCACACAGCTAGGCAGAATATGTGCTGTGACTCAAAATGACTGGATTCAGATTAGCAAGGGAAGGGGAGCAAGCAGCCCAGGAAGGGGAGGAGGCAGGAGCAAGGCAGGCTGCTCCTGGTGTCCTTGGGACAATGGGCTGCCTGCCTGGCTGGGGAGGCAGTTTGTGCCTGGGAGTTGGGAGATTTAGACCAGGTAGGTAGGAAGGTCACAGTTAGAGGAGAGCTTCCTAATGTTAGGCTGGGGGTGGGACAGAGGGGTGGGAGGTGGGGGAAAGTGGAAGTGCCAGAGCAGGGGAGTGACAGGTGCTGGATGGGGTTCTCAGGTGACCCAATAGGAAGCCTGAGACAGAGGGGAGGGGCAGGCAGGAAGCTGCTAGAATCCAAGGGCTAGGTCCCTGGGGGCACCCCTCCCATCTGGACATAAAGGGCTTTGGTGCTGGCAGAGGAGCCAGAGTGACTTCACAGGCCCCACAGACAAAGGAAGGGGCCCAGCCAACCAGGCTGCTGCTCTCTGAACTCCCCAGGGGCCTCTGCTCTGGGCAGGATGTTGGAGCACAGGCTGTTCCTCCCTCAGCCCCTCTCTGGCAGGCAGCTTTCTCTGGGGCAGTGGTTCTCAGCTGGGCCAATTTTGCTTCCCAGAGACATTTGGCAAAGTCTGGAGACATTTTTGGTTGTTACAACTGAGTGGGGTGGCTACTGGCATCTAGTGGATAGAGGCCAGGGATGCCACTAAACATCCTGCAGTGCACAAGGCGGGGCCCTGCAACAAGGAATGGTCCAGCCTCCGGTATCAATGGGGCTGAGGCTGAGAAACCCTGCACTGGGGTGACGGCAAGTTCCACATCCCTTTGCTCACTTGTGAGGGAGTTGAGAAGGGAACACTAGTATCTCTGTTTCACAGAGGAAGAAGCCAAAGCTCAGAGGAGGCACTGATTTGTCCCAGGCTGTGCAGCAAGTTTCTTCAGTCAACAAATATTTACTAAGCACCTACTTTATGCGAGGCACTATTCTAGAAACAGAACTGGGAGTAGGACCCATTCATTCTTTAGGCATTCAGCGACAAACATTTGCTGTGCTGGCTGCTGGGAGTGAATCAGACCTGGCCCCTGACCCTCAGAGTTCACAGTCTAGAGAGTGAGAAAGCCACACAGACAATGACAAGACAGTGAGACTAGGTAAGCCTAGGTTGCCTTGAGAAATCTGGGAAGGCTTCTCAGGGGAAGTGTTTATAAACTAAGATGCCAAGGAGAGTAAGAGTTGGCCATCAAAGACTAAGGATTGTGTAGAGGGCTCCAGCCAAAGGGAACGGCATGTGCAAACGTGTAGACGAGGGAGAATATGGCTCATTTAAGATCTGAAGATGGGCAGGGTGTGGTGGCTCACGCCTGTAATACCAGCACTTTGGGAGGCTGAGACTAAGTTCTAGGAGGCAAAAGCACATCCAAGGCTCCGATTCCCTCCCCAGTCACTGACCCAGGAGAGCCCTGGAGCAGGGAGCTTGAGTAAAACTCCTTCTAGCCTCAGCTGCCACCTGCTCCACGTCTGTCACAGCTCGGAGAGGCAGTCCAGGTACCTCAGCCTGGCATTCAAGGCTGTATAGGATCTGGGGCCTACCAGCTTCTCATTCTCTCTTCCGTTATCTTGCTCAGCTATAGGAACCATCTTTAGATCTTTTTTTTTTTTAAATTAAATTAAAAAAAAATTTTTTTTTTTTTTGAGGCCAGGCGCGGTGGCTCATGCCTATAATCCCAACACTTTGGGAGGCCAAGGTGGGCGGATCACGAGGTCAGGAGTTCAAGACCACCCTGGCCAACATGGTGAAACCCCGTCTCTACAAAAAATACAAAAATTAGCTGGGCGTGGTGGTGGGTGCCTGTAGTCCCAGCTACAGTGGGGCTTTGGTGCCCACTTACTCTACTTTCTCTGGGCTCTTGGCGATGAACTGTCTGGACTCCCAGCAGAGCTGGCTCTCAGCCACGCAGCAGATCGCAGTCAAGGCTGTCACTCCTGCAACTCCCTCTCCTACATCCTTAATTCTGTCCCCTCTACTGGATCTTTCCAATAATCTCACCGATATGCTGTATTTCTTCTATCATAAAAAACAGCACTACCGCATTCTCTCTCCTTTGCTTGAGTAAAACTCCTTTAAAGCATTGCCTCCACCTCTCTTGGACCAGCTCCAACCAGGCTTTGGCCCCTATTGCTCCACCCAACCAGCTCTCATCAAGGCCACCAATGACTTCCTTGTTATTAAACCTGGAGAATAGTCTGTTCTGAGTTCTCTCACGCTTGGCTCAGCAGCCTTTGTCACCATTAGCCACTCTCTCCTGGAAACGCTTCCTCCAGGCTTCGAGGATATACCTGGGTTGCCCTCCTATCCCTCCGTCTACTCCTTCTAGGTCTCCTTGGCTGGGTCCCCCTCCTGTCCCTGACTTCTAGGAGTGTCCCGGGGCTCCTGATGTTAGGGCAGCGCTCTGTCTTTTCTATCTACCCCCACTTCCTAGGTGATCTTGTCCAGGCTCATTAAATGCTATCCATATGCTAATGATGCCGGTGCTGACCTTCCTCTTGTATTGCTGGCTTGTCATCCCTACTGCATTTTCAACATCAGCACTGAGATATCTAATTGGCATCACCAACCTTACAGGCTTACAGCTTCATCCTTTTAGTCACTTTGGCTGAAATAATTGCTATCTCCCTTGTCTTCTTTCTTTCACGCCTGGATTTGCTAATCCACTAGCAAATCCTGTTGGTTGTCCCTACAAAATATGTCCTAAATCCTACCCCTTCACACCCCATCCACTACAATCACCCTGCTTCACACCCACATCACCTCTTGCGTGGATTCCCCAGTGGTCTCCTAACTCATTTCCCAGCCCCCATCCTTCACCCGCTTCAGTCTATTCTCAACCCACTAGCCAGAGGGTTCCTTAAAAAACTTAAACCATCTCACGTCACTTCACTGTTCCAAGCCCTCCACTGGCTCTCATCTCACTCAGCATAAAATCCAAAGTTCTCACAATGGCCTACAGACCCTCGTGGTCTGGCCACTGCTACTTTCTCAATCTCTTCACCTCCACCCTCCTTCTCACTCTTCTCCCTCCAGCCACGTTAGCCTCCTTGCTCTTCCTGCTTTGGAAACAGAGTGAGACTGGTGAGAGTGAGATGTGCTCCTGCCTCAGGGCCTTTGCACTTGCTGTTCCCATGCCAGGAACACTCTTCCTCCAGATACCTACGTGGCTCACTCTCCTTCAGCCCTTGACTCTAATGCCTCCTTCTCAGTGCAGGCTGGTTCCTGGACCACCTGTCTAAAATCTCCATCCTGTCTCACCTTTCCCAGCCCCCTTCCTTATTCTTTGTCAGTATCTAATATGCTCTGTATTTTTCTAATTTACTTTTGTCTACTGTCTGTCTCACACCCTAGGATGTAAGATGTGTGAGGGCAGGGTTTTACCTGTTTTGCTCACTGTGGTATCTCCAGCACCTAGAACAGTTCCTGGTGTGATCTGTTATATACCCCGCTGTATAGAAGGAGCCTATGAAGTGTCCAGGCCTCAGTCATTTCATCTGGAGAATGGGTTTGCTAATGGAACCTACCTCATGGTTTTTTGTTTTTTTCTTTTTTTCCTTTTTTTTCTGAGATGGAGTCTTGCTGTGTTGCCCAGGCTGGAGTGCAGTGGCTCAATCTCAGCTCACTGCAACCTCTGCCTCCTGGATTCAAGCAATTCTCCTGCCTCAGCCTCTTGAGTAGCTGGGATTACAGGTATGCACCACCACACCCAGCTAATTTTTGTATTTTTAGTAGAGACAGGGTTTCACCATGTTGACCAGGCTGGTCTCAAACTCCTGACCTCATGATCCACCCACCTCAGCCTCCCAAAGTGCTGGGATTATAGGCGTGAGCCACCACGCCCGGCCATCTCATGGGGTTTTACAAAGGTTCACTGAGCTGAGTGATTGTGCAGGTGCCCAGGACAGGTCCCAGAACATACTAGGTGCTCCGCAAGGCACTCTGCTCATTCACCCCAGCTGCCCCATGCTGTGTTTAGGACAGAGGGCTGGGCTGGGCTGGGCTGGGACCATGATGACCCACGCCTTACCTGGGTGGATGTCCTGGAACAGGGACTTCCAGATGGTGTACTGCAGGGGGCCTGTGTACTTGGAAGTCGGGAAGTCTTCATATGTGAGGTTGGTCTCATGGATTTTTCCCTTGAGCCTGGAAGGAGAGCAGGAAAGGAGGCTGCACCAGGGACTGGATTCCTGCCCCAATGCTAGGGGCCCCACAGCCGCCTTCAGGGCAGCTGGCATAGGATGTGATCATGAGTCCCATAAGTCTGTGGGACTCAGATTCAAGTGCCTGCTTCTGCTGCGTCTGGCCTCTCTAACCATTCCCTCAGTCTTCTCATCTTTAAAATGGGTGCTATGCTAGCATCAGCCTTCTAGGCTTTTTGTGAGAATTACGTGGCATAACATATACAGATGCTCAGCACAGTGCTTGGCTCATGATCAACGCCAAATTCATGATCTTAGCAATCAGCGTTGATCACCGACAAACCAATGACTAAGTGTTATTACTACTAAGGGAAGCTTTGGGGTCACAGAGACCTAGGCTTGAATCCTGGCTTACCAGTTACCAGATGGGGGGCCTTGGCCAACCGATGTAGCTTTTTGGAGCCTCAGTTTTTTTCTTTCTTTTTTTTTTTTTTGCGACGGATTCACTTGTTGCGACGGATTTCACTTGTTGCCCAGGCTGAAGTGCAATGGCGTGATCTTGGCTCACCGCAACCTCTGCCTCCTGGGTTCAAGAAATTCTCTTGCCTCAGTCTCCTGAGTAGCTGGGACTACAGGCGCCCGCCACCATGCCCGGCTAATTTTTGTATTTTTTTTTAGTAGAGACGGAGTTTCACCATGTTGGTCAGGCTGGTCCTGAACTCCTGATCCACCCACCTCGGCCTCCCAAAGTGCTGGGATTACAGGCATGAGCCACCGCGCCCAGCAGGAGCCTCAGTTTCTACATGCATGAAATGATGATGACAGTGGTAACTACTTTCAAAGGGACTGAGAGGGTTACAGTATATAAAGCCTTTATATAATGTCATGTAATGCCAACATTATCATAAATAAAATAATATCTATTTATATTATATGATTGTAAACACTATTAAATGTTATCTACTGTCTATAATGTATACATAATATATGACATATATAATAATGTAAACACATGAAGTCTTTATTCCCAGATCCTTTCTCTCCTGCACCCCTAGAGCCAACACAGCAGGGTCAAAGCGGCTGCCCTCTAGATGGTTTTCAAACTGTGTCCCTCACCATTGCTGCTGCTCCTCTAGTTCAAGCCTCATTGGCTTCATACTCAAGGCTTCATGCTCCTACCCATAGCAGACGTCCCATAAATGTTTGATGAAGATTTGAATGAAAGAATTCTCTGCTAAGGATCCCACCTGCCTCCACTCCCATTGCCCAGCATGGGTTGAGGAGGGGACGGTCAGCTGGGGAGGGCCCCTGGCAGGTGGCACTTACCGCTCGGACAGCGAGGCCACCCCGGCCAGGAAGGTGTGCCGGTCGGTTTCGGCTAGCCGCTCCTGCAGGATCTGGGCTCCCTCCTGCACCTTGCGCAGCTGCTGGCTGTAGCGCTGGACTTTCTGCTCGATGTCGGTCAGTGTGCGGGCCGTGTCCGCCTCCAGCTCCTCCAGCATGGCCTTCTGGCGCTCACGCAGCAGCCGGTGCAGCCGCTCGAAGGCCTCGCCGATAGTGGTCCGCAGGCTCTTGGTGGAAGACTGTGGGGGACAGTCGTCAGGGGTTATGGCTGGGGGAGCAGATGGAGTGATCTCTGGGTGAGAGGAGGAAATTGAGAGCCTTGACACGCAGAGAGGAAAGGGTGGGAAAGGGCACGCGTGGTGTGGGGAATGTCACATGCAAAGGCATCGTGGTAGGAAAGGATGGGCACGTTCCATGTGGTCCATTAAATAGCTAATGAAATGGCCCAGGTGAGAAAATGAGGCTTGAACTAGAGGAGCAGCAGCAATGGTGAGGAACACGGTTTGAGAAACATCTAGAGGGCAGCCTCTTTGACTCTGCTGTGTTGGCTAGAGGGGTACAGAAGAGAAAGGAGCTGGGGATAATGCCCAGGTTTCTGGCTTGGGGGTAGGAGGGATGAGGGAGCTGGAGTGAGGGCTAGGGGGCAGGGTGAAGATATTCTCTCAGGGACATAGTGAAGTCTTTATTTTTTTTTTACTTTTATTATTATTATTTTTTTGAGATGGAGTTTTGCTCGTCACCCAGGCTGGAGTGCAATGGCGCGATCTCGGCTCACTGCAACCTCTGCCTCCTGGGTTCAAGCGATTCTCCAGCCTCAGCCTCCCTAGTAGCTGGGATTACAGGAGCCCGCCACTATGCCTGGATAATTTTTGTATTTTTAGTAGAGATGGGGTTTCACCATGTTGGCCAGGCTGGTCTCAAACGCCTGACCTTAGGTGATGTGCCCATCTTGGCTTCCCAAAGTGCTGGGATTACGGGCGTGAGCCATTGCGCCCAGCTGAAGTCTTTATTTTTAAAAAATCATTCATGGAGCTCATTCAGGGGGCTCAAGGAAAGATGACAAGGAGATCACATACATCAAAGAGCTTTGTAAATTGCAACGTGCTGAGAAAACCTTGGTGGTTACTCGCTGTGTCCCGTTACCTCCAGGACCCTCTGGCTAAGGAACAAGAACTGGTGTTATGGACAGGATCAGGGAGGTAAGCATGAACTTTCACGGTTTTCTGTGCCCCCACGGGCACTGTGAGGCTCAGGAAGGGTGAAGAAGTGAAGGGCACAGGTTTGGTGCCCGAGAGCCCGCGTAAGGATTCTAGCTCTGGGTCTCTAGCTATGGCAACGTCAGTTGCCTAAGAGCTATGAACCTTAGTTTTCTTATCCGTGAAAGGGGTAACAAAACCTGCACTGTAGGATCGTGGTGAAGATGAAATGAGGAGGTGGTATGTGACACACCCCATGGCGCAGAGAAAGAGCCTGGTTATTGAAGAGTGCAATTCTAATAAGCGTTTCCTGGAAGTCTTCATTGAGACCCAGCTTCTGAGCTGGGCCCTGAGGGATGGGCAGGATGTCAGTTGTGGGTGGGGGGGAACAGGCAGAGGGAGCCGCATGAGGAAGGGCTTAGCGTCAGGACAACACGGGCTACAGAAGTGCGGCCAGGCTGCAGCAGCATGTGGGGCCTGCCTCTGCAATTTTACTTTGTGGGATTCTGGCTGTGAGTTCATGGAGTCAGAAACCCCACTGTGTTCAGTGCCCAGGGCTCTGTGGGAGGCTCCACAAAGGCTCAATTAGGGCCTGTTCCCTCCCTGATGTGCGGCTGCTGGCCTGCAGGAAGAACTGCTGGCGGCGGGCCAGCCTTGCTGCGCATGCCCACCCAGAATGTCAGGCAGACAAAGGGGCGCGGAGGAGACGCTGGGGATGCACAGCCAGGCTGCCGTGGCCTTCCTGAGCCCCCTCACCCGGGGAGGGTAGAGGCTTTTGCAGTGGCATGTTGCTGATAGGGAAGATGGGGTCCGGCATCCCTGCACCACCTGGAGCTGCCCTCCACAGGTGCCCAGACTCCACAGCTGCTCATCTGGCTCCTCCTAGACCATTCTGCAGCAGCACTTAGCCCACTGGCCACCCTCTCCTAGTTGAAAGTTCTGCTTTGCCTCCCATCTCTGTGACTGCTGCCTCTCTGCCTCCCATGTTCCTTGGGGCTCATCCAGGTCAGCGCCTTCCATCCTCACCCTCTATACCCGCCCTCATTTTCAGCTCGAACTGCTTTAAGGATGGTTTTCAAGTCCATATGGATGGCCTTGCCTGTCTCCCGAGTGCCACACCCATTTTTCCAATGGTCTCCCCAACACATCCCCCTGGGGTCCCACAGGTCTTTCCAACTCACTTGATCTACAAGTCAACTCTTGTCTTTGCCAGCAAACTCACTGTCAGAGTAATCCTTCTAAAGTGCCAACTGGATCACAGACGAACCTGAGTTTTGGAACCTTCCTTAGCTCCTTGACGTGCAGTAAAATACCAAACTCTTTAGTCTGGCATTCAGGGACCTTCTCAATTTAACCCCAGCTTACCTCCCTAGTGCCACTGCATTGCAACTCCACCTGCCTAGAATGACCCTACCCAAACCCTGTATTCAACTGGCAAACTCCTACTCATCCTGCAAGACCTAGCTTGAAAGTGACCTCCTCAGAGATAACTTTCCTCTCTTACAGGCAGTTGGATGTTCCCAGAGCCTTTTGTCAATAGTCTTAATACATTGTCCCACATTTTCTGTCTCCCTGGCTAGTGAGTAAGCTCCTGCTGGGTAGGACTGACATCTACTTTGGCTCTGCACCCCTGTGCCCATCCCAGGGCCTGGTACAAGGCTGGCAATCAGGAGCTCCTTGAGGGGTGAAGGAGGGAAGGAGGGCAGAGTCTTGTCCAAGACTGCTCTGCAGAGTTGGGTGCAGGCTCCATCTTTTTTCCAGGCTGGGGTTTCAATGTCTCAAGGACGGACGATGGGAGGGAAAGGGAGGAAGGCAGGGACAGGGCAGCCAGCAGTGGAACATCAGAGTGACAGCCACCCCTGGAGCCCCAAGTACATTCCCGATGAGTCCTACTGACCTACCCAGCTTGCTGACCACAAAGCCATAGCTCTTCCAGGATACTCCAGGAGACATCCCAGCTGGAATATGCACTGGACTCTGACAGGACTGGATGGTAAACTCCCAAGTTGCCATTTACTGGCTGTGGGACTTCAGGTTGGTCACTCAACCTCTCTGTGCCTCAGTTTCCTCACTGATAAAATTGAGATAACAACAGTTCCTACCTGGGACGATTTTTTTTCTTTCCTGTTTGTTTGTTTGCTTTGAGATGGAGTCTCACTCTTGTCACCCAGGCTGGAGTACAGTGGCTCGATACTGGCTCACTGCAACCTCCACCTCCTGGATTCAAGTGATTCTCCTGCCTCAGCCTCTAGAGTAGCTGGGATTACAGGCACCCACCACCACGCTCAGCTAATTTTTGTATTTTTAGTAGAGACGGGGTTTCACCGTGTTGGCCAGGCTGGTCTTGAACTTCTGACCTCAGGTGATCTGTCCGCCTCAGCCTCCCAAAATGCTGGGATTACAGGCATGAGCCACCACACCCAGCCAATTTTTTTTTTCTTTTCACTCACATTTTTTTGTAACTACTTATTGTGTGCCAGACACTGTGCTAGGTTTTAGGGAATCCTGCTCTCATGGAGGTGACATTCTGTGGGTTGGCAGGATAATGAAGGGGAACATGATTCTCAGCAAAGAGAAAAGTTCTGCTCAACTGGTGTACCCCATTTATTCTAGTTCTTTCTAGGGCAGAGTCACCCTTTCCCCAACCCCCTCCTGTCAGCTCTGTGGCTGGGGAAACAGCCCCCACCCCAACCCACCACATCCCTTGGAGCACCCTGGGGCCTGGAGGTGCTGGGGCCCTTTCAGAAAAACACCCTGCCAAGAATGCATCACTCTGCCAGGGCGCCGACCAAGGAAAACACAGGGTCTGAGGAGGGAGATCAGACAGGCCCTCAGGCCGGGCCATTGGAGGGGCAGGCACAGCAGGAAAGCCGAGTCAGGCACCAGGTGAAATATGACCTCCAAAGCATCCATAGGCATTTCTTGTATAAACACCCCAGTCCAGACAGGAAGTGGGGCTGGGGGAACTGGAGGGGGACGTGGCCCCACAGGACCCCCCAGAGGCAGACAGATGGACAGGAAAGCGGGGGAGGAAGAGGTCAGTGGAGAAAAACAAAGACGGGATGGGGCATGGAGAGAAGAGAAGAGAGTGCTGCTGGGGAGAAGGAACAGACCATAATACTCCCCTCTCGTCCAGAGAGAGGCTTCCATTTGCTTCTCATCATCCGAGAGGTACAGAATCACCAGACAGATGGGGAAACTGAGGCTGTGAGAAGCAATGAGGCCAGCATCCTGTGACTGTTTATCGCCTGTTGCCCACTGAAGGTCCTGCCCAGAGGCACTCTGGAATGTTCTGTGAAGAATTGTTTGTCATGACCTTCCTGAGACCCCACAGTGGGTTGGTGGCCAAGCTGGGGCACAGATCTGGGTTTCCAGTGGTGTCTCCAGGCCCCCGGATGACCTCCAGAGGCCCGGCGCATTCCTAAGGCTCTGCTGCAGCTTCTGCTGACAGAGCAGGGTCAGCCTGAAATCACCCCAGGCCTCACGACACAGAGTCACTGTACAGTGGGGACTCCACCCGGCCCTTCCGGTCCCAGAGTGCTGAACTGAGCCTGGCATTCCCCACTGGACAGATGGGAAGGCTGGGGGTCCAGAAAAGCATGCAATTTACCCAAAGTCACACAGTGAGTTAGTGGTGGGATCAGAACCCATGTCCTTCTCAGGTCAGTGGAAAGGTTTATTTGTTTGTTTGTTTGTTTGTTTATTTCCCAAACCATGGTAGCCAGAGACTGCAGAGTTTGGCCCTACCTTTCAGAGTCCGTATCCCATGGCCTGAGCTTAAGGGGAGATGATACCAGGGCTGGGCCACCTCTGGAGGGCTTTGAGGGGACATGCTCAGGATTGACTCCTAGGCAATAGGCTCATTCATTCATTCATTCATTTTAGAGACAGGGTATCACTGTCATCCAGGCTGGAGTGCAGTGGCATGATCATGGCCTACTGCAACCTCAAACTCCTGGACTCAGGCGATCCTCCCATCTGTCTCAGTCTCCAGAGTAGCTGGGACTACAGGCATGTGTCACCACACCTAGCTATATTCAATTATTATTATTATTATTTATTTATTTTTTTTGTAGAGAAGACATCTCTCTATCTTGGCCAGGCTGGTCTCAAACTCCTGGGCTCAAGCCATCATCTCGTCTTGGCCTCTGAAGAGACTGGGACTACAAGTGTGTGTCACCACACCAGGGTTGGGCGTTTTTAAAAAGGGGAGAGGAAAAAGAGACTGAGCACATTCCTCGGCCCTTCAGGACGCCGGGGTGGGCGGGGGCGGCGGTTTCCGGAGGATCCCTGAACCCGCCTCAACTTCCACCCAAAGTGGCAAGGGAGAAATGGCCCCATCCTTAAGCCAGAGACCAGCCCAAATCCTTACCGCCAGTCACGATGGGGGTGGGTCCCGCCCCATTTAACTTAACGGACGCCCCACCATCTTCCCCACCCTGCCCCTTCTCACTCCAGGTTTGGCTCCTTGAAGCCCAGTTTCCGGGCACACCCGAGGCCCCGCCCCTCTTCCCCAGCTAGCCCCGCCCCTCGAAGACCTGCCCTCATCTCTGTCGGCCCCGCCCCTGCGCCCGGGCCAGGCTCACCTTGGTCTCCGCCAGTTGTCGCTTGAGCAGCTGCAGCGCCTCAGTGTGCTCCCGCTCGCTGTCTTGAAGGGCCTGAAGTTGTTCCTTCAGCTCCCTCTGAAACACACACACGGCCAGGATGGGGGCGGGGGCCGCGCCTGGCCCAGGCATTCATCCCTGACCACTGCCAGGCGCTGAGAGTTAGCCTGGCCTCTGTCCCCACCTCCAACACTTGCCTCCCGTCACAGTTCAACCACTAGCAAGTCCTGTAGAGTCTGTCTCCTAAATACCTCCAGAATCCGTCCCTATCTTTCACCTGCATCTTTGCAACAGCCTCCTCCTCTTTGGCTAACCTAGAGCCTTCTGTGACAACCAACCTCCACATACACACTCTCCAGCTCCCCACACTTGGCCCTGGATCCCCGCTTAGAATTAAGGCAGGGGTCTCCAGCCCCCAGACCACAGATGGGTATCGGTCCGCAGCTTGTTAGGAACCTGGCCGCACAGCAGGAGCTGGGCAGTGGCGGGGAGGGGCAAACCTTCTTCTGTATTTACAGCCGCTCCCCATCGCTGGCATTACCACCTGACTCCACTTCCTGTCAGATCAGTGGTAGCATTAGATTCTCATAGGAGCGTGAACTGCACATGGGAGGGATCTAGGTTGCCTGCTCCTTATGAGAATCTAATGCCTGATGATCACTCACTGTCTCCTGTCACCCCTGGATGGGACTGTCTAGCTGTGGAAAAACAAGCTCAGGGTTCCCACTGATTCTACATCATGGTGAGTTGTGTAATTATTTCATTATATATTACAATGAAATAATAATAGAAATAAAGTGCACAATAAATGTAATGTGCTTGAATCATCCTGAAACCATTGCCCCACCCCCACCACCCACAGTCTGTGGAAAAATTGTCTTCCATGAAGCTGGTCCCTGGTGCTAAAAAGGTTGAGGACCGCTGCTCTAAGGAACCAAAGCTGCACCAGTCCAATGCTACAGACTAGCTGCCAACATTCTCTCAGGGCTACAGTGGGCTGGGCACTGCTCTTAGCTCTTTGCTTGTATTAATTCACTTGGGCCTCTCAGTAACCCTAAGGGAGGCACGATTATTATCTCCATCTTCTGATGGAGAAGATACAGAGAGGTCAAGAAACTGGCCCCACAGCATACAGATAAGCATATAACGGTAAAGAAGGAATTGGAACCCGGGCAGCCTGGTTGTGGAGACCAGGATCTTGATGCCTGGTGACACGTTTTCTACCATGATGACTCCTGTGATGACTAACAACAAATCTACGACACACAAGATATCAGAATTTTAAATAAAAGCATGATCAGCATCACTGATTTTTCCTTTGTTGCAGGTTCCAGTGTGGCTCAGCAGAGCACCGTTAGTGATCCTGGCCTTGTTTGAAATGTTGAATTTTGTTCATCATGGGTTTTTTGCATTTATTTTGATTTAAGAAACATTGCATTAAATACTATTCATCTCGATTGCTGAGTTTGGGGCACCTTCTGATCCCACCTCTGTCTTCAACACCCTCCCCCATCTCTCCCATCCAGCCAGTGACCTTCTTCCTGTGCCTCCGCCATCTTGAGCTCATTCCAACCTTCAACCTATGCCCTAGGACTATTCCCTCTGGCTGGTGGCCTCCACTCTCAAGAGTATCTCATGGTGACTCCTTTGTACCTTTAACTTAACTCAGCTGCCACCTCCTTGAAGAGTCTTGCCTGATGACCCCACGTACACTGGCACCTCCTCATACCCTGTCACGCATCTGGATTCACGGTCTTCCTTGCACCTTCTGCTGTCTGAATATATTTGACTGTGTGTTTACTGCCTGTCTCCTCACTAGAATGTGAGTTTCATGAGAGTAGTAGGAATCTTGTCTGGCTTGTTCCCTGCCTTATGCCCAGGGACTCAGTGATTATTCGTCAAGTGATAAAAGGGGTGTGGAGGTGAGTGCTCCCCAGCACAGGGTCCAGCTGTCTGCAGGCATTGGGAATCTAGCCCATTGTATTATCGCCAGTTGTTTTCCTGTCTGTCTCTCCTCCATTCCCGTATTGACCTATGAGTCCTCCAGGGCGGCTCCTATTGCTCCCTCTCTATATACCTCGCACCCAGCAGCAGCCTGGCACTGAGATGGGACTCAATGATGCTTGCTGCGTGAATAGAATTCCTGGAAATGGCCTCTGAGTTCCCCAGTCAGCCTGGGCTGTGAGCAGTGCCAGGAAGGCTGACTTACCTGTTGACATCCACCTCCCTCCCACTCATTCAGCTTGTCAGACCAGGGAGGGCCTTGGTAAATGTCTCGTTCAATTAATTTTACAGACTAGGCAGCAACATGGGAAAATGTTCATGATGACATGCTGATGGAAGAATGCAGAAAACAAAATTATCTTTGAATACTATCAATTATTCACTTAACAAATATTTCTTGGGCAACTATTATGTACCAGGCATTGTTGAGGCACTGGGATACGGCAAAGGACAAGACAGACACGGTCCTTGACCATAGAGACTAGTCGAGTGGGGAAGACAGACAACAAACAAGGAAAATAATAAAGGAGCGAGGTTACCAATATAGTGTGTGCTCCAGAGAAAATAAAGCAGTGTGAGATGAAGGGGACTTTAGGTAGGGTGGCCAGGGAAGGCTTCTCTGAGGAGGTGATAGCAGAAGGATGAGGAGGAGCCAGCCATGAAAATGGGGATAAGATAGAAAAAAATGAGCTGCTCGTTTTGAGAGCCCATGCAGATGCAATGGTTGGAACTCTGGCAGCCATCTCAGGCCATGAGGCAACTGTAAAGACTGAAGTCACAAGCTGAAACCAGAAGAGTAGAAGGAAGAAGGAGCCCGAGTCCCTGATGACTGTGGGGCTGCCACACCATTGGTTTACTCAGTGACATGCTAGGAAGCTGGCTGTATGGGAAAAACTTTTTTTTTTAAGCCCCAACAGTGCCAATTTCCATGGTGTGAATGCTCCCACTCAAGTGGATTTCAAGTTATCGTGTGAAGTAGTAGTTGGACTCGGCATTGGGATGAGATGCACACAATCAGCTCTCAGGAGCCAGTGCAACCCGCTGCAGCACCCCCTACCTGGAGTCCTTTCATAGAGACTTGTCTTACATGAGAGAGAAATGGACCCCATCTGACTGCAGCTACTTCAGCCAGGGCTCTGTTACTAACAGCTGAAAGTCATTCCTAACATTCATATGCAGCTTGAGCAGATGCAGTCCTTGGAGCAGAGGAATCTTGCTTGCCTAAGAGAGTAGAAAGACTGCTCCTCAGGTGCCCCTGACAGCCTTGGGCTGTCCAGCCTGGGACACAGTGTGGCTGAGAGGCAGATGTTGAGGAGATGGGCCGAGCGCTACAGTTCTCCCTCTGGAGGTCCCCGTGGGTCCACAGAAGACCCAGCCACCCAGGCAGCTCTTCAGGATTTCTAGGAAACTGCCTTGGAGTCTGAGTTCCTCACATTGCTCAGGGCACTCGAGAAACCTGGACGAATTCCTCCCTGATTTTGGAGTCGGGGAATAAGGACAGCGGGCTTGCTCCTTCCTTCTGGATCCTGGGGAAATCGGAACACTCATTTGCCCATTCCACAAACATGTGGCGAGACCTTGGGCCCCGCATGGTGCTGTGTCAGGGATGGGGACAGGGATGAGGGATGAGTCCCAAACCTGATGCCATGAGGTGTGCATGTGTTGGGGTGACAGTCAGGGACACAGACACTTACATCACGGGGAATGCTGCAATCGTGTTAGGAGATCCCAAACTTGCTCCTCTCCCTATATTCCCCATCTCAGTGAAGGGCACCCCTCCCCCAACTCCATCCCAGCCAGAAACCTGGGAGTGAGAGTCATCCTTGAGTCCTACTGCCTCCAAGCCAATCAATCTAGTTACCAGGTTTGCTCTGGAATTTGTTCTCTCCTCTCTATGTGTGCTGCCTCTGGTTCGGTTTTCACCACTTCTTTTCTGGGCTGTGGTCCCAGGCTCCTCCCTGCCTCTAGCTCTCCTGCTGCTCCAAGTGCCCTGCATAGCAGCTGCAGTGATTGTTCTAAAGGGCAGATCTATAAATGCTTTCCCCTCTCACTCTCCCCATTGTGCCAGTCCGCAGATTTCCACATTGTCTGAGAAGAAAGGCACAAAGCCTTAGGGTGACATTCAAGGCTCTTCACTGCTGGCCCCAACCTTTTCTTCTCCAGTCCTAGCTCTTGGTCCAGATGTGTGCTGTCCAATACGACGCTCATGGCTATTTAAATTGCAATTAATTAAAATGAAATAAAATGGAAAATTCAGTTCCTCGGTTGCACTGGTCGCATTTCAAGTGCTCGCCAGCCACATGGGCTGCTGTATTAGACAGTGCAGACGCAGAACTGCCCATTCTCCCAGACAGTTCTAGCGGACGGTACTGCTCCAGACACACTAAGCAGCTCACACGGCTCTCCAGGCCTTTACACATCTCTCAAGACCCAGAGCAAATGTCACCTCCCCTGGGAGTCCATATCTCAAACTCTGTGTGCACAGTGACCCACACTTGTACCCTGATGGCACACACTGCATTTTAATTGCAAGGTTACCTGTCCATCTCCCCTACTAGGCTGGGCACAGTGGCTCACACCTGTAATCCCAACACTTTGGGAGGCTGAGGCAGGTGGATCACCTGAGGTCAGAAGTTCAAAACCAGCCTGACCAACATGGCAAAACCCTGTCTCTACTAAAAATACAAAAATTAGCCGGGCGTGGTGGTGGGTGCCTGTAAGCCTGGCTACTCAGGAGGCTGAGGTGAGAAAATCGCTTTAACTGAGGTGGAGGTTGCAGTGAGCCAAGATCATGCCACTGCACTCCAGCCTGGGCGACAGAGCCCAGTCTCTAAAAAAAAAAAAAAAAATCCTCTACTAGATTGTAACTCCAGCCTGGGTGACAGAGCGAGACTCCGTCTTTAAAAAAAGAAACAAAAAAAACTCCCCTACTAGATTGTGGGCTCTTGAGGGCAGGGACTGTAGAAAGGGGAGATTTTCACAATCTCAGTACCTAGGACAGGGCCACACACCGCTGGCCTCACTGAGTCTTCAGGATGTTCCTGCCCAGGGATGGGGCTAGGCTGGGTCACAGCTCACCTCTGAAAGGGTGCGGTGGGGAGAGAAGGCCCCCAGCAGGCAGAGTTCCCTGGCTGGGCTAGGTGCAGAGCCCGAGGGAACAGCTAACTTAGGAGAACCAAACTCTAGAGTCCTGAAGGCAGGACTTAGAAGGCTGCCTGAGCTGTGTCACCCCTCCCCCTCCAACATGTCTCCTTCCTCGGTTAGAAAAATGGCTCTACCACCCACTAGGCTGTGTGAACCTAGGATGTCACCTAACCTCTCTGTGCCCAAGTGCCTTGTCTGAAAAATGGGGATAATCATATCTCCTAGGGTTGGGAGGGTAAAATGAGACAATGGTAAGAAGTGTTCAGCCTCACAGGGCACAGAGCCTGGCACACCCTGGGTGCTCGGGAGACAGAGCGGTCACTGTGTCCCGTATGCGGCTTCCTAGTCGCTTCTTTGTGTCTTCATCCCTCACTGTGTCCAGGTGGCCCCTCCTTCCCTTCTCAGATGGCCAGAGCAGGAAGAGGCTGCAGGGACCATCTGGTCCAACCCCTTGGATTGCCAGGACAGGAAACACAGGCCCAAGGGAAGGGACTGACTGGCCCACGGCCACACACAGCTTGACAGAGGAGAACAAACTGGAAATTTTACTCCAGCAGAGAGGTCGCACAGGAAACTGGAGCCTGATAAACTCCCAAGTGATAGAGCTTAACCCTGAGGAAGGACACCCGGTAATAGCAAAGACCCAGGACCAGAGGGGCTGGAGGCGGGTGTGGTTTGGGTTTGAATTTCACAGGCATCTTGTCACCTAATGCTCGCAACAATTCACAAGGTTAGTAGTGTCTTTATTGCGCCCATCTCACAGAGGGGGAAATTGAGGGTCAGTGAGGTTAGGCAGTTGCCTAAGTTCATGCAGCTAGTAAGGGCAGAGGGGAGGCTCTCAGTGGCTCCAAAAAGCCATGTTCAAAATCTCTTGGCCTCCCTACCTCCCATGCAAATCAATGCAGCAAAAATTTCTGAGTACCCAGTGAGTGTCAGGCTTTGTGCTGGCCGCTCCAGGGGTGGGTCTATACATGGTCCTTGAAGAATTTGCAGTTAGTTGAGGAGGAAGGAGGAAGAAATTTGAATAGGTAAAATACAAAGAAGAACAGGATAAACATGGAGGGCCTGCTAGGATCCAGTACAGCTGACAACACCTGGCTGTGCTCACAGCGCCCTCCCTCCACCTTGGTTTCCAAATCTGTAAAGTAAGGTTTTTTTGTTTTTGTTTGTTTGTTTTTTTGAGACAGAATCTTGCTCTGTCACCCAGGTTAGAGTGTAGTGGTGTGATCTTGGCTCACTGCAACCTCTGCCTCCTAGGTTCAAGTGATTCTCCTGCCTCAGCCTCCTGAGTAGCTGGGATTATAGGCGCCCGCCACAACGCCCGGCTAATTTTTGTATTTCTAGTAGAGATAGGGTTTCGCCATGTTCGCCAGACTGGTCTTGAACTCCTGACCTCAAGTGATCCACCTACCTTGGCCTCCCAAAGTGCTGGGATTACAGGCATCAGCCATGGCGCTGGGCCTCTAAGTAAGGCCTAACAGTACCTGTTCCATAGACTTACTCTGTGAATGAAATGATTTAATTCATGGCCTGACATGATGTACAGGGTGAGCTCAATCAATATTAGTTGTCATTATCATCATAGTAACTATATGTAAAGTTGAGACTCAGAACTGGGGGAGCTTCAAGGAAGGAGTTTATTTCTGATGGAAGGAAAAAGGAAGATGGATGGCCAGGGTTCCTTCAAGTCTCCAGGATGGGCCAGGGCATTGCAGGTGGGGAGAACAGGTCGGGTAGGGGCCCACCCTCACATGTGTAGGAAGTGGGGGTGGCTGCAGCCAGGCATGTGACAGGTAGGTGGAGTCATAAGCTGGAAAGGCCAGTTGGGGCTGGCTAGGGTAGGGGTGGATACTGGAGGAGGCCTTGAATGTCAGCCTGGGAGAGTTGGATTCCACAGGGCCCCATAAGAGCAGGGGCGGGCAGGGCAGGATGAGGTGACTGTGGTAGACACACTTCAGAGGATGGGGCTGTGGAATCTGCACAGCCCTGAGCACACAGTTATGCAAATATGCCAGTTTGAGGCTCTGGGGCTCTTAATTGGTATGAAGAAGCCAGGACTGGGGCAACAGAGGAGTTGGGGGGCACAGAGAGGCAGGGCTCAAATGTTCCCAAGGCCCGATCTCTCCTGCTGTGAGGCCATCCCTCCCTCTGGCCCGGGGCACAAAGCAGCTGTGGAAAGCCATCTCGGCTCTGGCTGCAGGGACTCTTCATCAGAAACGCCTGTGTTCAAAGCCTGACTGCATGACTTTTGCTCAGGGCTCACCTCCACAGGCTTTCACAGTGTTGTGATGAAGGCTAAGTGAGATGGCTCCTATGACATGGTCCAGCATGGTGCTGCACACAGTAGGTGCTCAAGCCTCTCCTCTTCTCCATGCCTGGGTACTGCTCTCTCTTTCCCTCTCTGACCCAAGGATGCCAGAAACCTGACCATGACAAACTTGAACTTGCCTCTCTCTTTCCTCCCCCAGCCCCAGTCTTTCATCTATACCTAGAACTGGATGCTCCTGGTCCTCCCAACAGACTGGAATTCTTCTATATCTTCAAGCCCCGACCCTCCCTGTGCAGTTCCCAGCCACACAATCTCTGGCAACATCTGGCCACTCCCTGCGTCTAGGGTCTCCCACTCGCTCCCCTGGCACACTGCCCCAGAGTGCTTGCTCCATAATACAGACCTGGCTGGGCTGCACTTGCCTGCTCACATCTGTTTCTGGCTTCCTAGCATGTTAAGCATCAAGTTTAGTGGGTGCATGCATATGCGTGTGTGAGCTTGTGTGCGCATGCATATGTATATGTGTACTTGTGTGTGTGCATGTGTGTGTACATTCAAGCATTCAAAGCCCCTCCTGTGCTGGTCAAGCCTCACTTTTCCATTCTTACCTCCTCCTGCCACACCCTCCCCTCCAGCTACAACGAACCACCTGAATGTGTGCTCACCTCCATCCTGTCCCTGGTCACACTCAGATAACCTGAGTTCAAGTTCCAGCTTCAGGGACACTTAGTGGTTTTCTGACCTTAGGCACAGTTTCTTTCTTTTTTTTTTCCCTAATTAAAAAAAAATTTTTTTTAGAGATAAGGGCTCACTCTGTCACCTAGGCTGAAGTGCAGTGGTGCAATCATAGCTCACTATAGCCTCAAACTCCTGGGGCTCAAGTAATCCCCCTGCCTCAGCCTCCCAAGTACCTAGCACTACAGGCATGCACCATGCCTGGATAATGTTTAAAAATTTATTGTAGAGATGGGGTCTCTCTGTGTTGCCCAGGATGGTCTTGAACTCCCAGCTCCTGGCCTCAAATGATCCTCGCACCTTGGCCTCCCAAGAGCTGGGATTAGAAGCATAAGCCACTGTGCTTGGCCTCTTTTTTAAAAAAAAAAATTTATTGAGGTAAAATATACATATATAACTTATCATTTAACCATTTTTAAGTATACAATTCAGAGGCAGTAAATACATGATATTCTTTACCCCCCTTTCTTCCTTCCACTTCTTCTCCTTTCTCTCTTTCCAGTCCTTAGGCATAGTTTCTGTTTTTCCTTTTTTTTTTTGAGACAGGGTCTCACTCTGTCACCCAGGCTGGCTGGAGTGCAGTGGCATGATCACAGCTCACTGCAGCTTCAACCTCCTGGGCTCAGGCGATCCTCCCACCTCAGCCTCCCGAACAGCTGGGACTACAGGTGCATGAAACCATGCCCGGCTAATTTTTTTCGCATTTTTTGTAGAGATAGGGTTTTGCCTTGTTGCCCAGGCTGGTCTCGAACTTCTGGACTCAAGCAATCCTCCTGCCTTGACCTCTCAAAGTACTGGAATTACAGGTGTGAGCTACTGTGCCTAGCCAGGCACCGTTTCTGAGCCTCAGTTTTTCCATTTGTAAAATGGGGCAATGAGATCCATCTCATAGGGTTACTGTTAAAATTAAATGAGAGGTAGGCTGGGGGAGAGAGAAAGGAGAGTGTGCCTGCTTGTCAAAGCCTTGAATCCAGTCCCTGGAATGCTCTGTACCAGGCTGTGCATGTTTTTATTCCCTCTGTCCATAACATCTTTCTTTCTGCTCCTTGGCCTGAAGCACTCAGCACATCTTTTAGGATTCAGCTCAACAGAGCAAGCCTCAGTTACAGCAACCTACCAGTTCATGGGCCTATCTCTCGGGACCACACAGGGCCAGGTCTTGTGTAGCTCTCTTCTGGGCCCAACACAGGGCTGGCCCTCTGTAGCCACGGCACATATACTGGCTAAAGAAATTATGTGTATGTGTGTATATATACACACACACACACACACGTATATATGTGTATATATACATATATATGTGTGTATATATACATACATGTATATATGTGTGTAAATATATGTCTATATGTAGACTATATATAGATGCATATATACACCTGTATATACATTTATGCACACACACATATGTATATGTATATGTAATTTTTTTTGAGATGGAGTCTTGCTCTGTCACCCAGGCTAGAGTGTAGTGGCACGATCTCGGCTCACGGCAACCTCTGTCTCCCAGGTTCAAGTGATTCTCGTGCCTGAGCCTCCTGAGTAGCTGGGAATACAGGCATGAGCCACCATGCTCAGCTAATTTTTTTTTTTTTTTTTTTTTTTTGTATTTTTAGTAGAGATGGGGGTTTGATCATGTTGGCCAGGCTGATCTTAAAGTCAGGTGATCCACCTGCCTTGGCCTCCCAAAATGCTGGGATTACAGGCGTGGGCCACTGCACCCAGCCCAGAAATTATTAAGTGAATCCCAGACAGAACTCACCTCCAAATCTTCCTCATCCACTCTGAGTGTTCAAGCAAAGATGGAGGTCAGGAAGGTAAATGGTACTGAGAAAACAACACTGGACTGAGAGTCAGGAGAGCTGAGCTCTGGTCTAACCCTGGGCAAGCCAGTTTCCCCATCTGCAAAATGGGGAGAGTGTCAACTCTTTGATGGTTCTCAGGTTCCTCCCCATTTGGGTGCTCCCTGGGACAGTTGGCATGTTGGGAAGGAGGGTGAATTCTGAGTCAGAAAGACCAGTTTGAATCTCAGCTCTTCCTCCTACTTGCAGTGTGATCTTGGGAAAGTTACTGAATCAGCCTCAGTTTCTTCATCTGTGAGATGTACTGATCCCAGTCCCACTCAGGGAGGAGGGAAAGAAAAAGTCCTTGTGAGGATCAAATGCCCATAACAAAGCACCTGGCACACAGTAAGTGCCCCATAACTTACTTTGTGCTGACTAGCTGGGAATACAGGCATATGCCACCATGCCCAGCCAGCTTTGCCCTCACAGAGGCTGCTGTTGGCAGAGAAATCCTGCCCTCTCCTTGGAAAAGTAACAGCAGAGCCACTTCCCCAGAACACAGACAACCCAGCTGCCTTCCTTTCTATGCTACAAAATAAAGTACCTCTGAATCTATCATTTCTTTGGATATTTAGCAACTCTTTCTCTCTCTTTACACATAAAGCAGGAGGGCTTGTTCTTACTTCCATTTCTCAGATTGGGCAAAAGAGTGTCACCCCCTCTCCTGGAAGAAACCAGAGCCAGGATTGGAACCTAGCCCCCAGCCCCGCTCCCTCCTTGGGTGGCTGCCTTGGTGTCACTGGATCACCATACCCTGCCTGCCAGGGCTTGTGTCCAAGGCTGACCCACTGCTATCTTCTCTGGCATGAAGGAAGCCTTGGGAAGCACTCCAACGGTCACATGAGGCTTGGAGGGGGCGGCTGAGACTGAATCGGATCCCCTCTCTGGGGGTTAGGAACCTGAGATGGCCAGAGAGCCGGATGCCACGCCTGGTCTGACCAAGATGACGTCCCAACCACCTGCCCTCGGGGCGTCAGCTGGGACAGATGGCCTAGCCCTGTCAATACAGGACAGGCAGGGTGGCTGGGAGACAATTACCCAACCCTCAGAGGCAGCTCAGGGACGATATGTGGCCTAGTCAGACTGGCTTCAAATCCTGGCCCTACCATTTACCAGCTGGGTAACCAAATGAGTCACTTAATTCCTCTGAGTTTGTTCCTTCATCAGTAAAAGAAATAGATAACAGTACCCATCCCACAGGGTGCTATGAAGATTAAATGAGGTAATGCCAGAGAAGCTCTTAGTGCAGTCCCAGGCATTCAGACTGGGCTCAATGAATATTGGCTGAGAAGCCCTGAACTCTTTGGAAATGGGCTCCCTCCCTCCACTTTGCTCAGTGGTCCAGGTACTCAGCAGTGGAGGTGGGGAGGAAGACACCAACACACTCACACATGCACACACATGCACGCATGCATGCACACATGCACACACACACATGCGTGCACGCATGCACACACATGCACATGCACATACACACACATGCATGCACACATGTACACACATGCATACACACATGCATGCATGCATACACACACACAGGTTACACAAAAATCCTTAGAACTATATAGTAATTCCTGCCATGTTTCATGGGGTATGATTATGGGGGGGACTTTTACATTATATAGCTCTGCTTCTTATGTTAATTTTATAATGAACAAAGATATTTAAAAATAGTTTCGGGGTACCTACTGTGCCAGGCACGGTACTAGGCACTTCTGATAAAGGATCCCTAACCCTTACAACATCCTTCCCAGGAATGTCATATCCTCATGTTACAGATGAACCTTAGAGAAGGAGCCTTAGAGAAGCAAAGTAATGTGACCAAGGACACACAGCATGTCAGGTCTGACCCCTGTGATGGAATCTGGAGTACAAAGCAATTGTGCTTAGTAGGTCAGGGAAGGCTTCACAGAGGAGGTGATATTTGACCTGAAGTTTTAAAGTTGAGTAGGACTTCTCTAGGTCAGGTTTCTCAACTAGAGGTGATTTTGACTCTAGGAGACATTTGTCAATGCTTGGAGATGGTTTTGATGGTCACAACTTGGGAGGTGGGTGGAATTTGCTACTGACATCTAGTGGGTAGAGACCAGGGATGCTGCCAGACTTCCCATAACACACAAGATGGCCCTGCACAACAGTTATCTAGCCCCAAATGTCAACAGTGCTGAGTACGATGTAACCTACTATAGGTGTCATTTATTGAGTGCTGTTAGGTACTAAGCTTTTATAAACATCATGTTGTTTAATCCTAATATAATTACTTCCATGCTGTCCATGAAGGACCCAAGGCTCAGAGATGGTAAATAATCTTCCCAAAATCACACAGTAAATGGTAGAGCCAGGATTGAGATTACCTGAGTACAAAGCAGGGCTCTTAATTTCTCTGCTCTGATGCCTCAAGGATTTACAATAAATGTAAAAGCTCCAGGCCAACTGCTAGGTAGGGTGTTGGGAGACCCTGGCTGAGTATAGGCCCAGCCTCCTCTGGCTTCGAGGCCTTGGGCAAGTCCCCTTCCTCCCTCTCCCTCTCTTGTTTCCCCATCTGTCAAGTGGGTGTGGCACCAGATGATCTGCATGACCCTGCCAGCTCTGAGTCCGTAATTCTGCAGGAGAAGGGCCCCAGCTCCATCAGCTGCTGGGAGAGAAGGGGATGTGAGGGTGGGTTCAGCCTTATTTCTGCTGCATAAATAGCTAATAAGCCTTGCCTTCCCCATATGGAGGGAGAGGCAGGTGGGGGTGGAGGGTGCCTTGAATCTCACCCAGCAGCACATCCTCTCCAGAGGGGAGGCAGATTTCTCTGCCACCCAATTGCCAAGCCCCGAGGACACACCAAAGCAAGGCCTCCTTCTTGGGCCAGAGAGGAGAGTCTGGGCATTCACTCAGCTGGGCACATGAGCTCTCACAGGTAGAAAGAGAAAAGGTGGGCTGTATGTTATTCCAGCCCATACTGTGTGCCTTTGAACCTCAAATAGCAGGGTAATCCCAGGTCAGCCTCACAAAAGTCCTGGTAAGAAGGAGGCATCCAGACCCCATTGTACAGACAGAGCATCAACGTTTACATGGAGTGACTCACCAAGGGGCACATAGTGCCCACAGCAGGTTTGGAACCCAAGTGTGTCCAACCCCAGGACAGTGTGCTAGAGAGTAAGCAAGTGGCAGTCCTGTTTTACTTTTCATCCAATAATGAAGCATTTCAATAGTATTTGTAGGTAATACATGTTCAATTTCTCCTGTGTCCCCCAGGTCATGGGATAGAGTACAGAAGCCCAACATACAGTAATCTGGATTCCCTGGTTTGCAGACAGGAGAACCAAGCCTCTGAAGCAAAGGCTAGAAAGTCAGACAGGGAGGGGAGAGATCAGAGAAGAGGGATCTGGGTCAGGCTGTGCCCTCTAGCCCTGGCTCCCTCACTGTCTGGAAGTGTAGCCTTGGGCAAGTCACATCACTTTTCCAGGCCTCACTTTCCACTCCTACATGATGAAGAGGTTGGCCAGATGGTTTCAGACAGAGTCCCTTCAAACTCTTCCTGCTTATGTGACTCCACAGACGGGGAGATGGACAGCAGCAGCGCCTAGCATGATGGCTCTGAGGGTGGAGGGCCAAGCCTTGTGCAGGTTCCCAGAGGCCCAGGCTCTTGCTCACCCTCTGATGGGGTCTTCATCCTCAGACAGCTAGACTGGAAGGGAGTCAGTTGTAGTTTCGAGATAAAAGGGACAGGGAGGGGGCGATGGTGAACATGGGCCATTTCTCCTGAGGCCCATGGGCATCTGCTGGGTGCAGGCCTACTCAAAGACTGGTGTGTGGAGGGATTGGGAGCCCCTACAATACAGGGGAAAGTAGTTATTTAGTTTCTGTTTGACTATCTCGAGGCCAGAGAGCTCATTACCTCCCAAGTTAGCCCACTCCATTTTCATAAAATGTTTGAGCCAAAAACCTTCTGCTTCCAAATGCTCCACAGTCTGGTCCAGCTTAGGCCAGGGTTGGTCATTCTTTCATTCATTCATTTGGTCTTTCTTGGTGTGTGCTGTGGACCAGGCCTTGCACCAGGCTTTGTGGCCATGGATAGGAGAAACAAGATACTGTCTCTGGCCTTGGAGAACTATGTGCTCCACTAGTATCCCAAAGCCAGGAACATGGGACTGCTGGATTTCAGTGATTTAGCTTGAAAAAAGGATTCCAGGCCCAAATAAGCTTGGGAACCATTTTATTAAACACAGTAAAATAGATTTATTTGCAACAAGACTTCTCTAAGCTTTTAATATGCAAATGCATACTGAAAATTCTCCAAGGGGGTGGGTATAAAAAATATACTACATTTCCCATACTTATTAATAGAGAGCATTTGGGGAAATGTAGTTCTAATGCTTTTTTTTTTTTTTTTTTACCAGTGGAGCTTGGAGAAGGCTTCACAGACAGGACATTTGGGCAAGGCCTTAAAAGTTGAGTAGGAGTTTGTCAGTGAAGACAGGAAGTCTTAAGGGGGACCGATTAGAGTTCTTTGCCAACTATGCTCAGGTCCCTCTGCATGTACCGTTTCGCTTAGTCTTCAAAGGTCCTGATGTGGGGGACAGAGCCAAAGAGGTAATCAAAAACCCTTAGAGACTCCCAGAGTCTAGGGTCTAGACCCTCCCTTCTTGAATCACCGTACATCTGGGCCTTATTCTCCAAGTCTTTACTCTTCAAGTCCTGGCCCCACTCAATCTGGCCTCTACTCTGGCTTAAATCTAAACTTGTTGTAGAGTATCTGGACCTGATCTCAGTTTTAACCCCTCATACATCTTGGTCTAACCCTCGGCACTCAAACCTGCCCTCTCAAGCAGTTTGGCACCCTATCTTATACCCCTCTATTAGGTTTCACCCTCACCTGTCCAGCACATTTTAGCCCCCGTACTTCCCTTAGTCCTGATGCACATCTGATCCAGTCTCCGGCCCCACAGAACCCCCAGCCTGCCAGAGCTCAGCTACCCGGTTCAGTACAGACCCATCCTCGCGGCCTCGCCCTCAGTCTGACAGCGGCCCTGCCTTTCCCCAGCTCTGATTCCACTTCGTTCACAACCCTGCCCCAGCCCAGTATCTGGTCCAGTTCTGATCTCACTCGTTTCCGCCGTCCCATCCGCCTCCTCGACTTCCTAACCACGGACCAGCCCCTACTCCAGGTCTGTCTCAGATTCCGCCGGGTACGGACTGCCCAAGGCCCCGCCCCCTGGCCCCGCCCCGCGGCGGCCCCGCCCCTCCCTGTCCCATGTTACTCCTGATAGGGCCCTGACCCTGCCGGCGGCCCCGCCCCGGGACCATTCTGACTGGGTCTGACCCGCAGTCCAGCCCTGACCCCACCCCCGGCCCGACCCCACCTCCAGCCCGGCCCCGCCCCTGCCCCAGGCCGCCGGAGCAGCGCACCTGCAGCTCCTCGAAGGCGTCGTCGATGCCGGTGACCTGGTGCTGCTCGTGCAGCGCGGGCTCGTCGCAGAAGAAGCAGAGCAGCGCGCGGTCCGTGAGGCAGAAGAGCTTGACCTTGTCGTGCGCCTGACAGGGTCGCGCGGCGCGGCGCGCGTTGAGGATGGCGTCCAGCGGGAAGGCGCTGTAGCGCTCCACGATGTTGGCCAGCTTGAGGCTGGGCGCCAGCGCGGGCTCGGCGAACGTGCGCCGGCACTCGGGGCAGTCGCGGGCGCCCTGCGCCTCCTGCCGCACCCAGTGCTCGGTGATGCAGCGGCGGCAGAAGTAGTGCTCGCAGCCCAGGCTCACAGGGTCCTGGTAGATGCTCAGGCAGATGGAGCACAGCAGCTCGTCCTTGAGGCTGCACGCCATGGCGCCGGGGGCGACAGAGAGGGGGGCCCGAGGGGCAGGGGGGCGGCTGAGAGAGCGCGGCGCTGTTGGAGGCAGCACCGAGGGCTGGGCGCGGGGACGAGGCCCGCACAGGCAGGGGTAGGAGCTACCGGAGAAGGGAGGGGGTGCTGTCCGGAAGGAGGGTAACGCGAGGAAGGGGTGCGCGGTTGAGACTCCCTGGGACGCCAGCCCGGGAGGGCGGTCTAGAGGTAGTGGGCAGCTCAAGGCGATGGGCGCTGGGAGGAGGCCGTGAGCGGCTGAGGGACGGAGATCCTGGCGGGGAGGTTCTAGGGGGCGGGGCAGTCCTAAGGGATAGGAGCTGGGAGAAGGGGATCCCGGAGGGGGGGTGGAGCCCTTGAAGGGGTCGAAATCCCGGGGTGAGGGCTTTGGGGGGAGGGCGAGAAGCTGGGGATGGGGAATCCTGGTAGAGGGGGCAGCCAGGCCAAGCCGTACATTGACTGTGACCGGCAGAGAAGAGGAGGGGTGCCGGCCCGCTCAGCTGCCGGATCCTGGCCCCAAACCCTGGCCCAGCGCGGCCCCTTACCCCCACGGGCTTAGCAGCCACCGCTTCGGTCCAGCGCAGCCTCTCAACCCGGAACCAGCCGAATCCGAGCTGCCGGTGGCCGCGGCTACCTCCCCGCCCCCGTAGGCGGGACCCAAGCAACTCCGCCCCCGCAGCGGGCGGGGGAGGGGCGGGGCCGCCAGCCGGTTGACCCCCGCTCCGCCCCCACCATCCTCCAGCTCCCCAGCTGTTCCTTGGGGTGTGTACTTGGAACTGCATCCAGGTCTCGCTTAGGGTCCCCGCGGCGAGGCGGAGCAGGGACAGCAGCTAATTTGAGAGCACGACAAATAAACAAGGAGCATCTTTCTGGATAATTGATTGAAGATGTAGAAAAAATCATATTTTGTATTAAAATGAACAAGAATATGTTTGCAATACAACTTCTGCATAAAATATAAAGATAAAACTCTTGAAATGCCCTGCTTGCTTAGAGCAAGTTCAAGGCCCTCACACTCCTAAGCCCTGGGGTCCCATTTCCTCTTCACTTTCTTAAAGAGTGCTTGGGAAGAAGTTTGGAAAGCCCTGGCTAACATCTGGCCCCAGAGGCTGCCTCCATTGGCAAACAATTCTGTAGTGCTGTATGTGTGTGTGTGTGTAAGGGGTGAGGGATGGTGCAGGAGAGAGGGAGAAAAGTAGTAGGAAAACTTGTCTTGTGTGCCAGATGGAGAGGGGATAAGGGATTTCTAGGCAGAGGAGACAGCCTGTGCAAAAGCATAGAGGCGTGAAAGGGGAGAGCGAAGTGAAGGAAGTGCAAGTAATTCTGTACTGTCGGGGGTGGGGTGGAGAAGGGGCCTGGGTGGGCTGGAGGGCATTGTGGGTCATGGTAAAGAATTTCTTGAAGGCATCCGGCATTCAGGCAAGGGAATGACCTGGTCCGATTGGGTTTCAGGAAGTCTCAGAGATATTCATTATACCATCTGCAAGGTGAAGAAGACAGGGAGCTTTTCCGATGTGTCTGCGCATGCACAGCACTCAGCACACAGTAAAGGTGTGTAGCTGAATAACCGCATCAACGCCAGGGGTTGCAGGAGAAGGAAAGACTGGGCATCCCTGAGGTGCTGTTGTCATCGTGCCTGCAGGAGGTGAGACCCGAACTGGGGCCCCAACAGTGGGTAAGGAGAGAAGGCTAGGGTATTACAAGTACAGACACGGTGACATTTGGTGATGGCTGGATACAGGGGTGAGGGAAATGAGGTATTGAGGGTGGCTACCAGTTTCTGCCTCCTCCAGAAATATCTTCGTTGGTGTTAAACTTTATTGAGGTACAGTTTATGAAAAAGCTCTCAGTTTAGTTCTCTAGACACTTTCTCCATCACACCCTCATCTGGCCCAGAATCTCCATCACTGCCAGAAAAATAGTTGGTTGTTCATGCAACAGCAATTACTCGACTTTTTCTTATAGGCAGAGCCCTGATTTTGTTCAGGTGGCCCCTTCCCCATGTGACCAAAGGAAGGCTGACCCCAGCCCATTTCCAGGAGTGAGTCTTGTTTGGTCCAAGTCCATTATGGTGGTCTCATTCCTCTTGCCAGTGATGGTTTGGGCAGGTCCAGCCTGAAAAACTAAAAGGGAAGCCTATGGCAGAGAGGGGAATTCAGGAAAGGATCTCTTTATTTTGCAAAATAGTCTGCCCCTTTGCTGGGATATGTTTGGTGGCAATGCTTGGAATTGCAGTAGCCATCTTGCTCCCAGTCTGAGGATACAGCAGATACAGAAGGGAGGGCAAGGCCAAGAGAGTCCTAGGGAAGAGAAACTTTTATTCTGATGCAGAGTCTGGACTTCAGGATATGTGAGATGGTCCATCTTATTGCATAAGCCAGTTTAATATAGTAGTGCATTGTCACTTTGCAACCCAGAGAATCCCAACTGATACACTGATGTGCACCCCTAATGAGGGGGTGGGGAAGGTGAACAGGGCAGAGTCTAAATTATTGAAGCATTTGAAATGAAATGAAAAAAAAAAAAAAAAAGACTTGATGATGGATGAAACAGTGACTTCATTATTCAACATGTATTTACTGATGCTGACTCCGAGCAGGTCTTTGTGAGGGGATGGAATAAACTATGCTCCTTGCTCCCAAGGAACTGGTGGTCTAGAGGGCAAAATCAATGAGAAATTCTTATCCGGCACAGTCCGGCTTGCTAAGCATTCTCACGTATATTATTGGATTTGAGTCCCAAAGCAGCCTTAACTAGTTTACATTATTATCTCCATTTTATAGAGGAAGATACCAAGCCTCAAATAAAGGAGATGTGATGGAAATTGCTAGCTGTCCACTAAAATTCATCCTCCTGTTCTTCTATATAATAGAGTAGCAGTCAGAGGAATGGCTGATCCACTAGAGACCATATATCCCAGCTCTTCTTGCAGCCGAGTGAGACTTGGTGACTAAGGTCTTTCTAATAGAACATAAATAGAAATAGACCTTAAGGCATGAGGCTTTTGCTCTTCCGTGGTCCATTTCCTCTTCTCTTGAGTTGGAACACAGATGTACCAACTTCAATAACGCTTCAAAAGGGCTGATGGAGCAAAGATATGGGAGGATCCTGGGTTCCTGAATGACTGCATGAAGTACAGCCAACCTGACATAGACTAGAGAGTGACAAGTAAACTTATTTTCCAAGAGCCATTGTAGTTGGGTCTTTTGTTGCAGCAGCCCAGCTTTCTCCATACTATTTTGCAGCTGTTTTTATTATTTATTTATTTGAGATGGAGTCTCGCTCTGTCACCCTGGCTGAAGCACAGTGGCGTGATCTCGGCTCACTGCAACCTCTGCCTCCCAGGTCCAAGTGATTCTCCTGTCTCAGCCTCCCTAGTAGCTGGGACTACAGGCGCACACCATCATGCCTGGCTAATTTTTGTATTTTTAGTAGAGACAGGATTTCACCATATTGGTTAGGCTGGTCTCAAACTCCTGACCTCAGGTCATCCAGCGCCTCTGCCTCCCAAAGTGCTGGGATTACAGGCATGAGCCACTGTGCCCAGCCAATTTTGCAGCTGTTTTTAGAAGAGGCTACGGTACTATTTTACTCTATTGTCTAAGTCCTTTCAGTACATAGTCTTAATATGTAGCTCTAATCTCCTCCAAAGGACATAGAATATGGCTTTCTCTGGCCGAAAGTCAGAGTCTCTTTTTTTTTCTTTTGAGATAGAGCTCTGAAGCCCAGGCTGGAGTGAAGTGGTGCAATCTTGGCTCACTGCAACCTCCACCTGCCAGGCTCAAGAGATTCTCGTGCTTCAGCCTCCCGAGTAGCTGGGATTACAGGTGCCCGCCACCATGCCCAGCTAATTTTTGTTTTTTTAGTAAAGATGGGGTTTCACCATGTTGGCCAGGTCTCAAACTCCTGACCTCAAGTGATCTGCCCACCTTGGCCTCCCAGAGTGCTGGGATTATAGGTGTGAGCCACCGCACCCGGCCCAGTCTCTTATCTTTCACTTTACTTTCCAGTGTTCAGTCCTTTTATTCTCTGAGCAGTTCTTCTCTTGACCTTATTCCATCTCCATTAAGATGCAGAACACCAAAAGTGTTGATTTTCTTTACATTTGGCAAGTCATTGATTGCTCTTCCCACATCTGATGTGGTTGAATGGTCTGAACTAAGACTTAGAGATCCTGACTGCAGTGTATGCCATCTGCTTCCATTCATACTCCAGAAATTAACATCAGGAATTTTTTTCTGGAAAGCTATCCAAGAGCTATTGTTGAGTGAAAAAAAGAAAAGAAAGACCCAAATACACATAGACACATAGACACCCACAGACTTAGACACAATCACAGGCATTATTTGCATAACAAAAATTCTATAGAGCTATATTCTAATTCATCTGTGGGCTGGGATTATGGGGGGACTTTAACTTTTACATTAGATAGCTCTGTTTGTTATACATATTTTTGTAATCGGAAAAAATAAAGATACACTTGATCCTCATTATTTATGGATTCAATATTTGCAAAATCACCTACTTCTAAAATTTATTTGTGACCCTCAAATTAATACTTGAGGCACAATTGCTATTATTTGTGGACATACTTATGTGCAGAGGTGAAAATCTTGACTTACCCACACATATGTTCACAGCTGAAGTTGAACAAAGGGACACCCTGCCTTCTTGTCTCAGCTCTCATGGTGTAAACAAGTATTCTTTTTGTGTTTGTGACTTATTTGGTGCTAATTATTCTCTTTTTTGTGTGTGTGCTTTTTGTTGGTGATTTTGCTATTTAAAATGGCCCCAAGCATTGTGCTGAAGTGCTCTCTGGTGTTGTCAAGCACAAGAACGCTGTGATGTGCCTTAAGGAGAAAATACATGTGCTTGATAAGCTTTGTTCAGACATGAGTTACAGTAGTGTTGGCTGTGAGTTCAATGCTAATGAATCAACAATTCATATATTAAATAAGGTGTCTTTAAGCAGAAACACACATAAAACAAAGTTGTGGCTGGACCTAGTGGCTCACTCCTGTAATCCTAGCACTTTGGGAGACTGAAGCAGGAGGATCACCTGAGGTCAGGAGTTTGAGACTAGCCTGGCCAACATGGTGAAACCCCATCTCTACTAAAAAACAAAAATTAGCCAGGCATGGTGGCAGGTGCCTGTAATCCTAGCTACCTGGGAGGTTGAGGCAGGAGAATCACCTGAACCCAGGAGGTAGAGGTTGCAATGAGCTGAGATTGCACCACTGCACTGCAGCCTGGGCGATAGAGCGAAAATCCATCTCTAAACAAACAAACAAACAAACAAACAAACAAATAAATAAATAAATCAAAGTTGTATGTTGACTTGTTGCTGAAAATGTGGTCAGAGGCTCACAGGAGCCTGATGCTGTGGTTCCTTTAAGGGCTACAGAGAGTAATGAGAGTCGGCTGTATCTAAAATTGTTGCATGTAATAGCATCCACCAATACAAGATACAACATTCACGTCCCTTCCTATCCAGGTTACATTTGCTCAAGCCCACTTGAAGGCAGAGGAGCAGGAGAAGGAACGTTGAGCAACTTCTGAGTGCCAGGCACTGTGCTTCATGTGTGTTATTTGATTTGATCCTCACAATAGGATCAAATCTCCAGATTTGACTTGTTTCTCCCCATTGGCAGATGAGGAAACTGTGGCTCGGAGGGGAGCTTACATAGAGCCACAGCAAGTAAGCCACACAGGCTCCTCCTGCAATTCTTCCCCTGGGGCCCAAGCAGCTGGAGATGACTCCACATTGTGCAGCCTGGCTGGGCCACAGCAGAGCGGTCAGCTCCACCCAGCAGACTTTATAAATGGGCAAGCTGGGCTCTGTCTCTCGGTGCCTCCCCCCTATTCCAAACATTTGCCTGGCTCCTGTAACCCCACAGTGACACCCTTGCTTAATCTCAGTGGGGGACCTTGCCTTGTGCTCCATGGAGGAAGTGGAGCCCCCTCCGTGGGGATGTCTCAACTTCCAGTCCCTCCAACCTATCAACTTATCTGTAGAAACACCTCAAGTTCTCTGTGAAATGAGGCAGAGAGTAGAACAAAAAAAAAAAAAAAAAGACGGAAATAAATGCATTTCTAACGTTATTCATCTTCACTCCCTTTCCCTGGTCCTGGAGGATGAAGCTTACCTTCATTGAGAACGGATTCCTCCCCTAGGACCCCTCGAATTCCCTCAGGCCTCTTCTGGGACCTGACTCCTTCAATGAGCCCACGTTTGACTCTGTATTTTTGTCTCCTTCCTTGTCATTGGCTGCTTTTCCTCAGCCTAGAAACAGGCTCAAGTTCCTCTTAAAATGATACTCTCAACAGTTGCCCCACCTTTAGCTACCACCTCATTTCTTGCCTGTCTCTAGCCCAGCACCTTGAGAGAATTGTCTGTACATCCTCCTGCGCCACCATCAGCCCATTGCAGCCTGCGCATCCTCCTGGGCCAGCACCAGCCGACTGAAGCCTGAGCATTCTCCCGGGCCAGCAGCAGCCCACTGCAGCCTGCACATCCTCCTGGATCAGGACCAGATAATTGCTACCTGCACATCCTCCTGGGCCAGGACCAGCCCACTGCAGCCTGCACATCCTCCTGGACCAGCATCGGTCCACTGCAG
>NC_045434.1:189502440-189515644 GCF_002776525.5 Piliocolobus tephrosceles | reverse complement strand
CCACTGCAGCCTGCACATCCTCCTGGACCAGCATCGGTCCACTGCAGCCTACACATCCTCTTATGCCAGCATCAGCCCACCATGGCCTGTGCATTCTCTTGGGCCAGCATCAGCTCACTGCAGCCTGGCTCTGCTCCCCACCACTCCATTCATCATCTCCTAATTGCCAATTAAAAATACTTTCAGAGACACAGTTGCTGCTGTAGAAAAACAAAAGAGAGGAAAACTAAGAAGTCACAATTCAGAAAGAACTATTGTTAATATTTGGATCATATCCTTACAGCTCTTTTTCACATATTCTATATATGTGTGCACATGTGTGCACACACACACTCGGGTGTAGGGGGAAGGAGAAGGGGAGTTGTGGGGGAGAGAGAGAAAGAGACATTTTTAAAAAATAGAAATGAGTTCACTCTCTAAATTAGTGCTTCTCAATGCGTAGTTCTTGAGCCACATGTGTCTTAGAATGGGTTCTTCCAAGAGCTGACTTTAAGATAAAGACTAAAGTGAAAATAGTTTATTTGGGGAGCACAAGTAACACTAATAGGGAAGTGGGAAGGGAAGGCAGCCCCATAAGGGTGCACTATTGTCACAAAGGGGAACTAAAGATTTATCCTGCAGGGAAACTCTGAAATGGTACAAAACCTCAGAATGATTGATGCCTCAGAAGCGTCCCACCCAAAGGGTGAGGGAGCTGGGGTATTTATACACCATGTTTGAGTGTTGAAGCTGCTCCCCAGTGGTGTTTAATTCCTTGGCACTTGTGAACTGTGATGTGTACAGTCAGCTCTCTGTAGTTCTGGGAAAATGATCCCTCAGCTACCATGTGGATGCTGGCAGTCAGAAGTCTTGTGAATACATTGACAGGTTTGAGAGAAATTGGCAGGGCATTGACATTATGTGTCATAGTTCACCCTTGCACCTGCTCAGATAAACTTGCATTTACATTAAGTTTCATGTTCTGTCACTGCTTCTTTGGGTGGTGGAAAGTCACAATTTTTTACAAGAAGAGAGGAAAAGGAGGAGGAAGAGGTGGAAAGGACAACAGATAAGAGGAGGGACAAGCTCCAGACTCCACTGCTGTAGTTGGTCCTGAAGTGTAACTGATGCTCAGCTTCCGACTCTACCACCCTTTCTAGACGCCCCTTACCTGGTCCAGCAGGGGTCATTTACTCCTGCCAGTTCAGAAACTCCTTTCTTAGCTTGCTGGTCTGCTGTCATGAGGATCCCAAAATTACCAGAGGCAGATACAATTTTAGGTTTAGTAAAATCATAATTATGTCCTCTGATAGAAGTGATCTTTCCCTACCCTCTGAGAACTAGGATCTCTGGTTCAATAGAGCCTAAAGCTTTGGCGATAGAAAGCATAAATTTGCCAAGTGGGTCATTGGGAATAAAAGTGAGAGAGGCCACTCATTTCGTGGCTTCCAGACCTATGTATTCTGCCTGTCGGGGATGTAGCACCCTTACAATAGCTATTGTCTCAAGTGTAGAAATACATGTAAGGGAGGCAGGGCGTGGTGGCTCACGCCTGTAATCCCAGCACTTTGGGAGGCTGAGATGGGAAGATCACGAGGTCAGGAGTTTGAGACCAGCATGACCAACATGGTGAAACCCGTCTCTACTGAAAACAAACAAATTAGCCGGGCATGGTGGTGGGCATCTGTAATCCCAACTGCTTGGGAGGCTGAGGCAGGAGAATCGCTTGAACCCAGGAGGCAGAGGTCGAAGTAAGATTGCATCACTGCACTCCAGCCTGGACGACAGAATGAGACTTCATCTCAAAACAAACAAACAAAGAAAACAAAAAGAAAAACATGTAAGGACAGGTTCTTAACCCCATCTTCAAGCTGATGACTTAGCTATGCCTTCAAGTGGTTATTCCAACATTTTCTCAGGATGCAGCTCTGGTTGATATGGTAAATAGCAGGACCAGTGAATAACATGGTCATGTGCTCACTTTCTCCATGGCCATGTTGTGGGGGAATCCCATGATGATAAATTGCACAACCAGGGAACTCTGAGAGAGTGCTGCTGATGAAGACATTGTGGACAGAGAAGGCAAATCTGTGTCGGTACCATGAAGTCATAGAAGAGTCACAGTACCTCCAGGGTGGTTGAGTCCAGTGTAATCAACTGGCACCATGTGGCAGAGTGCCCTCCTTGAGGGGTGGTACCATGTCAAGAGCTCAGCCCTGCTTGTGCTTTGACAGATTGGACACTTAGTAGTAGTAATACCTAGGTCAGCCTCGGCCAGAGGAAGTCCATGCTGTTGGGCCATGCATGGCTTCCGTCCCTCTTACCATGCCTTCTCAGTTCATGGGTCTGTTGTGCATGCTCTGGGGCAGCTGAGGAGAGAGGTAAGCTCATTTCCACTGGATGAATCATCCTATCCAACTGATTGTTTGGCACCTTCTCTGCAATGGACACCCTCTGGTAGACAATGAAATGAGACAGAGACTCACACACTTTTGTGTCTTCTCTCAAAGATCAATCCACACGCTTCTTCCCCAGACTTCCTTAACTGCAATTTTGCAGTATTGCTCTTCACAAGTCCCTGAGCAATCAGCTGAACTGTTCGCTACTGCCTGGGAGTTCTGACCTCAGGCCACCACTCTTTCTGCACCAAGTTGAAGACTCAATGCACTGCCTAAAGTTCTGCCCCTGGGAAAAATTCTCCTTATGACTGTTCTTCCGGAGCCCTTGAGTGAGACTGTAGTGTAGCAAGAGTGCATTTTTGTTTTCCACTAACCTATTGTGCCAACCTGTTCATACACTAGGCCCAAGCTTTTTCCTCTGTCACCTAGTCATCAGGAATCTCTCATGAGTTCATAGGTGTGAGCTGAGGGAAGAGGTTCCAATGCAGGAGTCACAACAGGGGATTCTGGGCCTGCTTCTGTAATTTATTTGTGACCTCTAGAACTGCTCAGGCCTAGTCCATGACAATGTTCCATGTCCACTCTTCAGTGGATTACTGTTGCACATACCCGACTATATAGTTTGGTGGATCTGACAGTACACAACTTACAGTGGGAAACTCTGGCTATATAATCAGTTGATCCCCCATATATACATATATTCCACATCGTTTATTGTATCTCTTGTCAGTTTTTAAGCTGTTGCCTCTTAGCACTACAACCACCCTTCTGCATCAACTTGTGTAGTGCTGCGGCTGGGGTTCAGAAATTCATGCTCATATATATATATGAGCAACTTCCGAGTGCCAAGCACTGTGCTAGGTGCTTCATGTGTGTTATGACTGTTGTCACCTCTGCATTGGGTGACCCTCGCCAGTTTCTTTACAGATTAAGAAACCGATGTGAGGTTTATAATGCCTGCTGAGTTTACTAATCCCAATTAAGTATTAAGGGATGGGGAAAATGGTCACAGGAGGGTGTGAAGACCCAATGGACTCACTGTAAAATGGGCTTTGACAAAGACTCCATTTATCATCTTGCCTCCATATCTCCTTACTTTAACAGGAGAGCTATAGTGGCAATTTGGATCCCTTGGAATCAGTGTCAGTCCGGACCCTGAATCCCCAAACTATAGAACTATCTGGATATTTTTGTTCTCCTGTGTACAGTTACTGTGGTACTGGGTCTGAGGACTAGCTTAAGCACGAAAAATGGGTGAGGTATAGTGATTTTCCACTGTGATGGTTCACATCAGTCTTCACATTACATGCTCTTGATCTGTTTTTATTATATTGGGCAGCAATACCTTTGTTAGTCACCCATTGATCTCGCCCTTAGGAACTCCAGGGTCTATTAGTAATCCCACAGACTTTGCTGCCCGTTATGGTAATTACATACTATGTGTCTGATGGTTAAGTGCTGCTACCTGGCCTCTGCTGTTCTGGAATCCTATTGTCACCATTAACAAACAGTAGGAACTCCAGTTCCCTAGCAGCTACAACATAACCTAGAAGGGACAGCCACCACTGAGTTGCTCAAGGATGTCAGTGCCCCTTCAGGAGCTCATGCTTTATTGCTCCAGTGAAGATGTACTGGAAACATACTAAGCTGGTGGTCTTTTGGTTTTAGGCAATACATTTCTCCTTTGAACTTTTGACTGCTTTCTCCAGTTATGTCAGTTCATGCATTTCTACATCATTTATTGTAACTCTTGTCAGTTGTTAAGCTGTTATGTCTTAGCACCACAACTACCCTTCTGTATCAACTTGTGTAGTGCTGGGGCTGTTGTTCAGAAATTCACATTCCAGCATTGCCAGTTGCTCCTGCCAATGAAGAGAGCAGGAGGGAATTGATGCCACGGCAGCAGGAAGGAGGGACTTGCTTCCTCCTATTGACTTCTGTCAGCTTCCTGTTCCTGTGAGCATCACCCTAGCAACGCTTCTTCACCCTGGCATCAGCAGCATCTTTCCTTAGCAGCAGCTGAATCCAGTTTGCAGTTTCCCAACACTTCCTTGCACCAGTTACCAACACTTTTGTGTTTCTCCTCAGAGATCTGAGTTTTGGTTTCTTGGAACTTCTCTTGTAAGCTTCTAAATTTTGATAATTCCACTTCTTATTCTGTTTCACCAGCCCTGCATATGGTATCTGCTTTTGTCATTGCTACCTTTGTGACAACTTAGCATTCTCTTTTTACCTTTGCAGTTACCTACTTAATAACTTTATACCTACTTAACAACACGCAACATTAGATCTCTATTTAAATTAGTGGTGTAGTTTCTACCTCCTGATTGGACACTGATCCTTTTGTCCTCTAAACCATCCCAACTCCAAGTGTTCTTGCCAGGAGGGTAAATGCAGAGGCCCAGGAGACTTCCTCCATATCTACAACTCTTCTCTTATCCATTCCTATGTTCCATTCCCCTTCTCGACTCAGTAGCCTCAATATCCATTCCCAGGCACATCTTCCAGCTTTGCATTGGTACCTATTAAGCAGGTCCTGCAGTTCTTTTAGTAAAAATCCTGTGTTTTGTTTCTTTGTTTGTTTTTTGAGACGGAGTCTCACTCTGTCACCCAGGCAGGCTGGAGTGCATTGGCTCAATCTTGGTTCACTGCAACTGCTGCCTCCCAGGTTCAAGTGATTATCTTGTCTCAGCCTCCCAAGTAGCTGGGACTACAGGCATGTGCCACCATACCTGGCTAATTTTTGTAGTTTTAGAAGAGACAGGGTTTTGCCATATTGGCCAGGCTGGTCCCAAACTCCTGACCTCAGGTGATTCACCTGCCTCAACCTCCCAAAGTGCTGGGATTACAGGCATAAGCCACTGTGCCTGGCCAAAATCCTGTTTCTTTAAGCAGAGATAGTACTTCCTCAATGGTTGAGTGATGAGATTTAACCCTAGTGATTGACCTAGAAGATGCAAGAGAATGTAGAAGCAGATCTTGAAGAGGATAAGTATCATCTTGCAAGGCATCTGCCTTAGGGGAGGCCCCTGCATAGTTTCCAGGCAAGAGAAGGAAGCCTATTCTCCTCTAGCAAATGGGAATGAGACACTTCTACTACTCTCATCATTAGGTTCTGCACATGGTTTTCAGACCTATCTGCCCTCCAGCTGTGGGAAATTAGGGGATTTTAAAATGCTGTCATAGTGGTTTTCTAGGTTTCATACCATCCCCTAGGCTGGTGGTTGACTAATTTGACCCTATCATTTTCCTCGTTTAGCATTTCAATGGTACTTAACAACAACCAACAAATTCCACCAGTTCTTTGACTACCATTGCCTCCACATCTCTCAGATGCTAGAGAGACTTCATAAATGGTTGTATCCCCTTGTATCTGTATCTTGTCCCCTAAATCATCCTAGGCCTCTACAACATGTTAAATACCATCAATAATTGGATCTTATTGCCATTGGCTGACAAATTTTACAATCCTAGAATCCATCGTTGGGATCGAAGACCAATTCTGGTCTGAGCTTAGAAGACCAGATTCAGACCACCACACAAATATTTGAGTTAAATTAGCTTATTTGGAAAGTGACTATTTGGGTAGAGAAGTGGCAAATGATAAAGAAAAGGAAGGCAGACAATAAGAGTGCTACCACAGTGGGTTATTAAAGGTTAATTTAGCAGGGAGACTCTGGGAAATGGTGCAAAACATGCCTCAAAAGTAATTCATATGAAGGGTAAGGGAACAAGAGTATTTATATACCAATGCTGAGAATCATTGGTTAAGAGTGGATGCTAACAGTTAGTAGGAAAGGTCCAAGGGATATGGATGGGGAACTGATAGCATCTGCAGCAACCTGCACCTACAACTGAGTCCTCTGATTACCTGCTAAAATGCAGATTCCTGAGTACATTCCCTGAATGAAGCTGAGTGAAGTGTACTTGGGAGTCTTCTGCAACTTCCTAGGAATGTATAATTATTTCAAAATAAAAAGTTAAAAAATAGATAGTATGACCAAGAATATAAATTATGTAGAAATATGTATGTATACATGTATATGTATATATATGTGTGTGTGTGTGTGTATATATATACATGCAGGTTCCAGAGTTTACTTTCATTGACTATTGGGTACTGTAGAAAGAAGTCCCTTTTATCTCTTACTCTAAATAAATAGAAATGCTAGGTAAAATATAACAAATACATTAAAAATTATGCAGCTGAGCTCAAAAGCTCAGGTGGAGCTAGAAAAGGTAGAAAAGAGCTCGGAAAGAGTCACCTGGAAGCAATTGTAATCACAATCTGCATTAGTATGGGTGTGAGAATTAAGTTCACAAGTTTGCATTAACTGTGTGACAGTGGCAGTGGTGTTTGGGGGAACCCTAGCCAAGAAATCGACATAAAGCTTGTTTTGGAACTGGCTAAACTAATGGATCTTCCTGTGAAACTACCTGTGGTTCTTCTCCACAATGCAGGGCACACAGGACTTCTATAGAAAACAGCTTCCACTGAAGATAATCTCATGGTAAACAACATTACAAAGTATGAGAGGAAAAGGATTGCTAGGAAAGAGTCAGAAGATGAAATAATCTGGATAATTCACATGCTGTTTTAGTTGGGTCCTCCAGAGAGTAAATGCAGAGACAGGATTAGGAGTGCAAGGGGTTTATTGAGGGGTAATGCCTGTAAAAGACAAAATGGGGAGAATCAAGATTGGGCAGAGAGAACCTTAGATGGGACGCAAATGTGATAAAGTCTTGGCTAACCCAAAGGGGGACTATAGAACAAATACTGCTTGTTAGAGAAAGTCCCTTGTTGAGCAGAAATAGCAAGACACCTGCCATGTTCATAAAGTTACTGCTTAGGGACTGCCAAAGAACAGCCTTAAGTAAAAAACGGAGGCAGATTTTGAAGGCACCAATGATACTAACAGCTTGAGGTAGCCAGCCAAGTGCACTTGTGTGGCTGAAGAGCAAGTTCTTTCTCGAAGGGAGATCTTAGTAGTGAATATGCCAAAAATTAGGATTATAGAACAACCTGAGAGATTTTAATGTAGGTATGATTAAACGAGATAAAATTAGGAATCGAAGACATAAGGCAAGAAGAGCTTATGAAAAAAGAAGCAAATAGAAATAGCAAAAATGAACTATTAAAAGTGCAATAGATATTTTGAAGAGTAGATTAGACACAGATGGAGAGACAGAATTAGTACACTCAAATTGATCTGAAGAAATTACCCAGAAGGCAGCACAGAAAGCAGCACAAAGAGATGAAATTATAATAGTATAGAATATTAGTGCAGTGGCTGGGCACAGTGGCTCACACCTGTAATCCCAGCACTTTGGGAGGCTGAGGCGGGTGGATTGTTTGAGCCCAAGAGTTGGAGACCAGCCTGGGCAAAATGGCAAAACCCTATCGCTACTAAAAATACAAAAAATTAGCTGGGCATGGTGGCACATACCTGTAGTTCCAGCTACTTGGGAGGCTGAGGTGGGAGGATTACCTGAGCTTGGGAAGTCGAGGCTGCAAAGAGACTGCACCACTGCACTCCAGCCTGGGCAATGAGGGTGTGACCCTGTCTCAAGAAAAAAAAAAAAAAAAAAAAAAATACATGGGCTCTGAAGCCACACACACGGTATTAAATCTCTGATACTTACTATTAATAGCAATAGAGATTCAGGTATTTTTTTTTTTTTTTTTTTTGAGGCGGAGTCTCGCTCTGTCGCCCAGGCTGGAGTGCAGTGGCCGGATCTCAGCTCACTGCAAGCTCCGCCTCCCGGGTTTACGTCATTCTCCTGCCTCAGCCTCCGGAGTAGCTGGGACGGACTACAGGCACCCGCCACCTCGCCCGGCTAGTTTTTTGTATTTTTAGTAGAGACGACGGGGTTTCACCGTGTTAGCCAGGATGGTCTCGATTTCCTGACCTCGTGATCTGCCCGTCTCGGCCTCCCAAAGTGCTGGGATTACAGGCTTGAGCCACCGCGCCCGGCCCAGGTATGTTTTTAAATCTCTTTGTGTATCAGTTTTCTCATCTATAAAGTGGAGATATACTATAATGTTAGAGTACCTACCTCATGGTGTTGCTATGAGGATTAAATGAGTTTATAGTTCTTGGCACATAGTGAGTGCTCAGTATTATAGAGTAATGGAAAATACGAAAGATAAAAATCATAGAGGAGAAAATGAGAAGTTCCAAAATTTATATTAGATTAGTAGTTCTACAAGGAGAAAATAGGGGAGAAGAAGCACCATTTGAAGGAATAATGATGAAGGATTTTCTACAAGCGAAGAAAAATGAGCCTCTAGAATGAAAAGGCACAGTGAGTTCTGAGTAGAATCAAAAATTTCATTTCTAGACATACTGAAGAGACTGAAAAACAATAAAAATAAAGAAAAAAATCTGAAAAGCCGTCAGAAATGAAACATCCACAAACGAATGGTGTTCTGCCTGAAGCCAATTTCTCCTCAGCAACAATAGCTGCCAATGGACTAATACCTTCGAAGTGATCAGAAAAACAATTAAATTCGACATTCAATTAACCAGCATTTAAGGATGAATGTAAAATAAAGACATTTTCAGATATACACAGACTGAGGTTTTACTAATCTCAGACTTTTGCTTAAATAATTTATGAAGGGTGGACTTCAGCAAGAAAAACATTCAGCTCAGAGGGAAAGAATCTTCCAATCAAAATGGAAGAACAAGAACCAGACTTACCCTTTCACCTGGAGCAACAAATAAAACTTGGCGGGGCGCGGTGGCTCAAGCCTGTAATCCCAGCACTTTGGGAGCCCGAGACGGGCGGATCACGAGGTCAGGAGATCAAGACCATCCTGGCTAACACGGTGAAACCCCGTCTCTACAAAAAAATACAAAAAACTAGCCGGGTGAGGTGGCGGGCGCCTGTAGTCCCAGCTACTCGGGAGGCTGAGGCAGGAGAATGGCGTAAACCCAGGAGGCGGAGCTTGCAGTGAGCTGGGATCGCGCCACTGTACTCCAGCCCGGGCGACAGAGCGAGACTCTGTCTCAAAAAACAAACAAACAACAACAACAACAAAAAAAAAAAAACAAAAAAACCGACTAAAACTGGACAAAACAGTTATTATTGATAATTATTTAATGATGAGGATGTATTCTGAGAAACGCACCTTTAGGTGGTTTTTGTCCTTATGCAAACAACATAGAGGATACTTACACAAACCTAGATGTCCTAGCCTACTGTACACCTGGGCTACATGGTAGAGCCTGTTGCTCCTAGGTTACAAACCTGTGCAGGATGTTACTGTAGTGAATACTGTTGGCAGTTGTAACACAGTGGTAAGTATTTGTGTGTAAACATATCTAACATAGAAAAGGTGGACTAAAAATATGGCATAAAAGATTAAAAAATGGTATACTTCTACAGGGCACTTACCATGAGTGAAGCTTGCAGGACTGGAAGTTGCTCTGGGTGAGTCAGCGAGTGGGTGGTGAGTGAATGTGAAGTTGTAGGACATTATGTATACTTCTGTAGACTTCATAAACACTGTACACTAAGGCTATATTAAATTTATTTTTAAAAAATTCTTTCTTCAATAATAAATTAAACTTAGCTTTCTGTAACTTTTTTACTTTATAAACTTTTAAACTTTTAAAAACTTTTGGGCTCTTCTGTAATAACACTTAGCTTAAAACATGTACATGTTGTACAGCTGTACTAAAATATTTTCTTTATATACTTATTCTATAAGTCTTCTTGTATTTTTAAAATTATTATTCTTAGGTTTTACTTTTTAAACTTCTTTGTTAAAAACAAAGACATGGGCTGGGCATGGTGGCTCATGTCTGTAATCCCAGCACTTTGGGAGGCCGAGGCGGGCTGATCACCTGAGGTCAGGAGTTCGAGACCAGCCTGGCCAACATGGTGAGGCCCTGTTTCTACTAAAATTACAAAAATTAGCCGGGCATGGTGGTGGGCGCCTGTAATTCCAGCTACTCAGGAGGCTGAGGTAGGAGAATCCCTTGAACCTGGGAGGTGGAGACTGCAGTGAGCCGAGATCATGTCATTGCACTCCAGCTTGGGCGACAGAGTGAGACTCCGTCTCAAAAACAACCAAACAAACTGGGTGCGATGGCTCATGCCTGTAATCCCAACACTTTGAGAGGCCAAGTCAGGTGGATTGCTTGAGGTCAGGAGTTCAAGACCAGCCTGACCAACATGGTGAAACCCTGTCTCTACTAAAAATACAAAAATTAGCCAGGCATGGCGACGGGTGCCTATAATCCCAGCTACTCGGGAGGCTGAGACAGGAGAATTGCTTGAACCCAGGAGACAGAGGTTGCAGTGAGCCAAGATCGCTCCATTGCACTCCAGCCTGGGTGACAGAGCAAGTCTCCATCTCAAAAACAAACAAACAAACAAATAAAAAACAAGGACACAATATACATTAGCCTAGGCCCACACATGGTCAAGATCATCGATATCACTGTCTTCCACCTCCACATCTTGCCCCACTGGAAGGTTATCAGGGGCAATAACATGCATGGAGCTGTCATGTCCTATGTTAACAATGTCTTCTTCTGGAATCCCTCCTGAAGGACTTGCCAGAGGTTGTTTTGCAGTTAACTTTTCTTTTTTTTTAATAAGTAGAAAGAGTACACTTTATTTTTATTTTTTGTATTTTTTATTTTTTTGAGATGGAGTCTTGCTGTGTTGCCCAGGCTGGAGTACAGTGGTGTGATCTCGGCTCACTGCGACCTCCGCCTCCCGGGTTCACGCCATTCTCCTGCCTCAGCCTCCCGAGTAGCTGCGACTACAGGTGCCCGCCACCACGCCCAGCTATTTTGTATTTTTAGTAGAGACGGGGTTTCACCGTGTTAGCCAGGACGGTCTTGATCTCCTGACCTCGTGATCCACCCACCTCGGCCTCCCAAAGTGCTGGGATTACAGGTGTGAGCCACCGTGCCCAGCCAGGAGTACACTTTAAAATAATGATAAAAAAGTATAGCATAGTCTACATAAACCAGTAACAGCTGTTTAATATAATTATCCAGTATTATGTACTGTACATAATTGTATGTGCTAGACTTTTATATGACTGGCAGTGCAGTAGGCTGTTTACACCAGCGTCACTACAAACATGTGAGTAATGTATTGCACTATGACATTTTGATGGTTAATATTAGGTGTCAATTTGATTGGATTGAAGGATGCCTAGATGTCTGGAAAAGTACTGTTTCTGGAAGTGCCTGTGCGGGTGTTGCCAGAGGAGATTTACATTTGAGTTGGTGGCCCGGGAGAGGAAGACCCACCCTCAATGTGGGTGGACGCTATCCAATGGCCTGCCAGCATGGCTAGAACAAAGCAGGTGAAAGAAGGTGGGATAACCTTGCTTGCTGAGTCTTCTGACTTCCTTCTTTTTTCTGTGCTGGATTCTTTCTTCTGCTCCTCCTGCCCTTGGACATCAGAGTTCAGGTTTTCTGGCCTTTGGACTCGGGTTTTGCACCAGTGGCTTGCTGGGGGATCTTGGGCCTTCAGCCACTGACTGACGGCTGCACTGTCGGCTTCCCTGGTGTTGAGACTGTCAGACTCGGACTGAGGCACTACTGGCTTCTCTCTTCCCCGCTTGCAGACAGCCTATTGTGGGACTTTGCCTGGTAATCATGTGAACCAATCCTCCCTAATAAAATCCCTTTCATATATGCATATATCCTATTAGGAGAACCCTGACTCATACAGATGGCTATGGCATCATTAGGGGATAGGAAATTTTCAGCTCCGTTGTAATCTTTTGGGACCACTGTCACATATGCGTCCATCATTGACCAAAAGTCGTCATGCAGTGCATAACTATATATGAAACAATGGGTCTCAAGGCATTGGACATCAGGCAATAAGGGGAGCAATCTGTGGGAAACAAGCAAGGTGAGCTAAACAGTTTCCAAGCTTACTACCTAGAAAGAGTTTCCACGCCCCAGTACAGGGAGGAGGAACCCAAGCTAACCCTGGAGGTCTTTCTGAGAGGAGGAGACAGAGCTGAGAGGCCAAGGAAGCCAAGGAAGCTAGAGTTCACAGGGCAGAGCCTCAGAGAGGAGAACGCTTCATAGTACTGAGTTCCGAACATCTGCACGTGAGGAAATGACCCAAGCCTGGGGAAAGAACTTCACAAAAAGAGTAGAGAAAAACATTCTCAGAGTTCACATAGACTCAGGAATAGTGATCTTCCCACCAGCCACAGTAGAAAAATCTCATAACTCTTAAGGCATTGGGTAGAGCGCTCAGAAGGGTTTTGCTTCAGTAATAAGGGAATTTAACTCTTGACTAAATGCTACTGGGGTTCTGCCAAGAATGTTAAAAGCAAGACCTGAAAGGATCCAATTATGTCAGAGTAACTTAACCACATTAAGAACAAAGCTAATATTGTGTTCGCAGCCGCCGCCGCGCCGCCGTCGCTCTCTAACGCCAGCGCCGCCTTTCGCTCGCCGAGCTCCAGCCGAAGGAGAAGGGGGGTAAGTAAGGAGGTCTCTGTACCATGGCTCGTACAAAGCAGACTGCCCGCAAATCGACCGGTGGTAAAGCACCCAGGAAGCAACTGGCTACAAAAGCCGCTCGCAAGAGTGCGCCCTCTACTGGAGGGGTGAAGAAACCTCATAGCTACAGGCCTGGTACTGTGGCGCTCCGTGAAATTAGACGTTATCAGAAGTCCACTGAACTTCTGATTCGCAAACTTCCCTTCCAGCGTCTGGTGCGAGAAATTGCTCAGGACTTTAAAACAGATCTGCGCTTCCAGAGCGCAGCTATCGGTGCTTTGCAGGAGGCAAGTGAGGCCTATCTGGTTGGCCTTTTTGAAGACACCAACC